>NW_027554702.1:0-79583 GCF_964188315.1 Podarcis muralis
AAAAGGAGGAGGAGGATTTCTATATGGTAAATGTTTCAAAGTGGGGACTTCATCTGTGGTATGTCACAAATGGGACCTGCACCCAATTGTTGCAGTGTGTTCTGCTGCTTCTGTTTAGAGTTCCAGCCAGCTCTTCCCTCCAAGTGCATTACACAAGCACGCACACACAGAGACACGGGGACGCCCCATTCCATAATGATAATTTTATTCTTTATACCCCACACAACTGACTGGGTTGCCCCAGCCGCTCTGGGCGGCATCCATCATGTATAAAAACATAATAAAACACTAGATGTTTTTAAAAAAACACCCTTCAGTGTACAAGATTGCCTTCAGACGGCTTGGGAGTCGGAGAACTCCATACCCCCCAACATTTCTCCTTTGAAAATAGGGACACCCTAAGGAAAAGAGATTAACAGTAATCCTTCAAGTGGTTTGGCTATGCGTTGGTTAATGGGTTAATTGGTGAGCTATGAGGTAAAGGGGAGGGTCAGATGCCTTGTCAATCAAAGAATGCCTTGTCAACCAACCAGAGGCAGCTTTGCAAACCCAGCAGCCTTGTCAACCAACCAGAAGCCGTTTGTCAATGCCAGCAGCCTTGTCAACCAATCAGAGGGAGCATTTTCACTCCCAGCAGTAGGTATAAAACCAGCAGGCCAATGGCCTGCGCTCAGGCCAATGGCCTGCGCTCAGGCCAATGGCCTGCGCGCTCCTTTCCCTCTGGATTTGACTTTTCCTCTTCTCTCCCCCCCCCCCACCTAATCTCAGGTTTTTTGTTTTCTTTATTTCCTTTACCACTCTTTCCTTCTTTCACACTCTTCCAGATTGTGCAACGTTTCCTCTTTCCTTCCTGGTCCTTTTGTCTCCTGCTTTTACAGAGGTCAGCACAAAAGGAGGAGGAGGATTTCTATATGGTAAATGTTTCAAAGTGGGGACTTCATCTGTGGTATGTCACAAATGGGACCTGCACCCAATTGTTGCAGTGTGTTCTGCTGCTTCTGTTTAGAGTTCCAGCCAGCTCTTCCCTCCAAGTGCATTACACAAGCACGCACACACAGAGACACGGGGACGCCCCATTCCATAATGATAATTTTATTCTTTATACCCCACACAACTGACTGGGTTGCCCCAGCCGCTCTGGGCGGCATCCATCATGTATAAAAACATAATAAAACACTAGATGTTTTTAAAAAAACACCCTTCAGTGTACAAGATTGCCTTCAGACGGCTTGGGAGTCGGAGAACTCCATACCCCCCAACATTTCTCCTTTGAAAATAGGGACACCCTAAGGAAAAGAGATTAACAGTAATCCTTCAAGTGGTTTGGCTATGCGTTGGTTAATGGGTTAATTGGTGAGCTATGAGGTAAAGGGGAGGGTCAGATGCCTTGTCAATCAAAGAATGCCTTGTCAACCAACCAGAGGCAGCTTTGCAAACCCAGCAGCCTTGTCAACCAACCAGAAGCCGTTTGTCAATGCCAGCAGCCTTGTCAACCAATCAGAGGGAGCATTTTCACTCCCAGCAGTAGGTATAAAACCAGCAGGCCAATGGCCTGCGCTCAGGCCAATGGCCTGCGCTCAGGCCAATGGCCTGCGCGCTCCTTTCCCTCTGGATTTGACTTTTCCTCTTCTCTCCCCCCCCCCCCACCTAATCTCAGGTTTTTTGTTTTCTTTATTTCCTTTACCACTCTTTCCTTCTTTCACACTCTTCCAGATTGTGCAACGTTTCCTCTTTCCTTCCTGGTCCTTTTGTCTCCTGCTTTTACAGAGGTCAGCACAAAAGGAGGAGGAGGATTTCTATATGGTAAATGTTTCAAAGTGGGGACTTCATCTGTGGTATGTCACAAATGGGACCTGCACCCAATTGTTGCAGTGTGTTCTGCTGCTTCTGTTTAGAGTTCCAGCCAGCTCTTCCCTCCAAGTGCATTACACAAGCACGCACACACAGAGACACGGGGACGCCCCATTCCATAATGATAATTTTATTCTTTATACCCCACACAACTGACTGGGTTGCCCCAGCCGCTCTGGGCGGCATCCATCATGTATAAAAACATAATAAAACACTAGATGTTTTTAAAAAAACACCCTTCAGTGTACAAGATTGCCTTCAGACGGCTTGGGAGTCGGAGAACTCCATACCCCCCAACATTTCTCCTTTGAAAATAGGGACACCCTAAGGAAAAGAGATTAACAGTAATCCTTCAAGTGGTTTGGCTATGCGTTGGTTAATGGGTTAATTGGTGAGCTATGAGGTAAAGGGGAGGGTCAGATGCCTTGTCAATCAAAGAATGCCTTGTCAACCAACCAGAGGCAGCTTTGCAAACCCAGCAGCCTTGTCAACCAACCAGAAGCCGTTTGTCAATGCCAGCAGCCTTGTCAACCAATCAGAGGGAGCATTTTCACTCCCAGCAGTAGGTATAAAACCAGCAGGCCGGCCTGCGCTCAGGCCAATGGCCTGCGCTCAGGCCAATGGCCTGCGCTCAGGCCAATGGCCTGCGCTCAGGCCAATGGCCTGCGCTCAGGCCAATGGCCTGCGCTCAGGCCAATGGCCTGCGCTCAGGCCAATGGCCTGCGCTCAGGCCAATGGCCTGCGCTCAGGCCAATGGCCTGCGCTCAGGCCAATGGCCTGCGCTCAGGCCAATGGCCTGCGCTCAGGCCAATGGCCTGCGCTCAGGCCAATGGCCTGCGCTCAGGCCAATGGCCTGCGCTCAGGCCAATGGCCTGCGCTCAGGCCAATGGCCTGCGCTCAGGCCAATGGCCTGCGCTCTCCTTTCCCTCTGGATTTGACTTTTCCTCTTCTCTCCCCCCCCCCCACCTAATCTCAGGTTTTTTGTTTTCTTTATTTCCTTTACCACTCTTTCCTTCTTTCACACTCTTCCAGATTGTGCAACGTTTCCTCTTTCCTTCCTGGTCCTTTTGTCTCCTGCTTTTACAGAGGTCAGCACAAAAGGAGGAGGAGGATTTCTATATGGTAAATGTTTCAAAGTGGGGACTTCATCTGTGGTATGTCACAAATGGGACCTGCACCCAATTGTTGCAGTGTGTTCTGCTGCTTCTGTTTAGAGTTCCAGCCAGCTCTTCCCTCCAAGTGCATTACACAAGCACGCACACACAGAGACACGGGGACGCCCCATTCCATAATGATAATTTTATTCTTTATACCCCACACAACTGACTGGGTTGCCCCAGCCGCTCTGGGCGGCATCCATCATGTATAAAAACATAATAAAACACTAGATGTTTTTAAAAAAACACCCTTCAGTGTACAAGATTGCCTTCAGACGGCTTGGGAGTCGGAGAACTCCATACCCCCCAACATTTCTCCTTTGAAAATAGGGACACCCTAAGGAAAAGAGATTAACAGTAATCCTTCAAGTGGTTTGGCTATGCGTTGGTTAATGGGTTAATTGGTGAGCTATGAGGTAAAGGGGAGGGTCAGATGCCTTGTCAATCAAAGAATGCCTTGTCAACCAACCAGAGGCAGCTTTGCAAACCCAGCAGCCTTGTCAACCAACCAGAAGCCGTTTGTCAATGCCAGCAGCCTTGTCAACCAATCAGAGGGAGCATTTTCACTCCCAGCAGTAGGTATAAAACCAGCAGGCCAATGGCCTGCGCTCAGGCCAATGGCCTGCGCTCAGGCCAATGGCCTGCGCGCTCCTTTCCCTCTGGATTTGACTTTTCCTCTTCTCTCCCCCCCCCCCCACCTAATCTCAGGTTTTTTGTTTTCTTTATTTCCTTTACCACTCTTTCCTTCTTTCACACTCTTCCAGATTGTGCAACGTTTCCTCTTTCCTTCCTGGTCCTTTTGTCTCCTGCTTTTACAGAGGTCAGCACAAAAGGAGGAGGAGGATTTCTATATGGTAAATGTTTCAAAGTGGGGACTTCATCTGTGGTATGTCACAAATGGGACCTGCACCCAATTGTTGCAGTGTGTTCTGCTGCTTCTGTTTAGAGTTCCAGCCAGCTCTTCCCTCCAAGTGCATTACACAAGCACGCACACACAGAGACACGGGGACGCCCCATTCCATAATGATAATTTTATTCTTTATACCCCACACAACTGACTGGGTTGCCCCAGCCGCTCTGGGCGGCATCCATCATGTATAAAAACATAATAAAACACTAGATGTTTTTAAAAAAACACCCTTCAGTGTACAAGATTGCCTTCAGACGGCTTGGGAGTCGGAGAACTCCATACCCCCCAACATTTCTCCTTTGAAAATAGGGACACCCTAAGGAAAAGAGATTAACAGTAATCCTTCAAGTGGTTTGGCTATGCGTTGGTTAATGGGTTAATTGGTGAGCTATGAGGTAAAGGGGAGGGTCAGATGCCTTGTCAATCAAAGAATGCCTTGTCAACCAACCAGAGGCAGCTTTGCAAACCCAGCAGCCTTGTCAACCAACCAGAAGCCGTTTGTCAATGCCAGCAGCCTTGTCAACCAATCAGAGGGAGCATTTTCACTCCCAGCAGTAGGTATAAAACCAGCAGGCCCGGCCTGCGCTCAGGCCAATGGCCTGCGCTCAGGCCAATGGCCTGCGCTCAGGCCAATGGCCTGCGCTCAGGCCAATGGCCTGCGCTCAGGCCAATGGCCTGCGCTCAGGCCAATGGCCTGCGCTCAGGCCAATGGCCTGCGCTCAGGCCAATGGCCTGCGCTCAGGCCAATGGCCTGCGCTCAGGCCAATGGCCTGCGCTCAGGCCAATGGCCTGCGCTCAGGCCAATGGCCTGCGCTCAGGCCAATGGCCTGCGCTCAGGCCAATGGCCTGCGCTCAGGCCAATGGCCTGCGCTCAGGCCAATGGCCTGCGCTCAGGCCAATGGCCTGCGCTCAGGCCAATGGCCTGCGCTCAGGCCAATGGCCTGCGCTCAGGCCAATGGCCTGCGCTCAGGCCAATGGCCTGCGCTCAGGCCAATGGCCTGCGCTCAGGCCAATGGCCTGCGCTCAGGCCAATGGCCTGCGCGCTCCTTTCCCTCTGGATTTGACTTTTCCTCTTCTCTCCCCCCCCCCCCACCTAATCTCAGGTTTTTTGTTTTCTTTATTTCCTTTACCACTCTTTCCTTCTTTCACACTCTTCCAGATTGTGCAACGTTTCCTCTTTCCTTCCTGGTCCTTTTGTCTCCTGCTTTTACAGAGGTCAGCACAAAAGGAGGAGGAGGATTTCTATATGGTAAATGTTTCAAAGTGGGGACTTCATCTGTGGTATGTCACAAATGGGACCTGCACCCAATTGTTGCAGTGTGTTCTGCTGCTTCTGTTTAGAGTTCCAGCCAGCTCTTCCCTCCAAGTGCATTACACAAGCACGCACACACAGAGACACGGGGACGCCCCATTCCATAATGATAATTTTATTCTTTATACCCCACACAACTGACTGGGTTGCCCCAGCCGCTCTGGGCGGCATCCATCATGTATAAAAACATAATAAAACACTAGATGTTTTTAAAAAAACACCCTTCAGTGTACAAGATTGCCTTCAGACGGCTTGGGAGTCGGAGAACTCCATACCCCCCAACATTTCTCCTTTGAAAATAGGGACACCCTAAGGAAAAGAGATTAACAGTAATCCTTCAAGTGGTTTGGCTATGCGTTGGTTAATGGGTTAATTGGTGAGCTATGAGGTAAAGGGGAGGGTCAGATGCCTTGTCAATCAAAGAATGCCTTGTCAACCAACCAGAGGCAGCTTTGCAAACCCAGCAGCCTTGTCAACCAACCAGAAGCCGTTTGTCAATGCCAGCAGCCTTGTCAACCAATCAGAGGGAGCATTTTCACTCCCAGCAGTAGGTATAAAACCAGCAGGCCCGGCCTGCGCTCAGGCCAATGGCCTGCGCTCAGGCCAATGGCCTGCGCTCAGGCCAATGGCCTGCGCTCAGGCCAATGGCCTGCGCTCAGGCCAATGGCCTGCGCTCAGGCCAATGGCCTGCGCTCAGGCCAATGGCCTGCGCTCAGGCCAATGGCCTGCGCTCAGGCCAATGGCCTGCGCTCAGGCCAATGGCCTGCGCTCAGGCCAATGGCCTGCGCTCAGGCCAATGGCCTGCGCTCAGGCCAATGGCCTGCGCTCAGGCCAATGGCCTGCGCTCAGGCCAATGGCCTGCGCTCAGGCCAATGGCCTGCGCTCAGGCCAATGGCCTGCGCTCAGGCCAATGGCCTGCGCGCTCCTTTCCCTCTGGATTTGACTTTTCCTCTTCTCTCCCCCCCCCCCACCTAATCTCAGGTTTTTTGTTTTCTTTATTTCCTTTACCACTCTTTCCTTCTTTCACACTCTTCCAGATTGTGCAACGTTTCCTCTTTCCTTCCTGGTCCTTTTGTCTCCTGCTTTTACAGAGGTCAGCACAAAAGGAGGAGGAGGATTTCTATATGGTAAATGTTTCAAAGTGGGGACTTCATCTGTGGTATGTCACAAATGGGACCTGCACCCAATTGTTGCAGTGTGTTCTGCTGCTTCTGTTTAGAGTTCCAGCCAGCTCTTCCCTCCAAGTGCATTACACAAGCACGCACACACAGAGACACGGGGACGCCCCATTCCATAATGATAATTTTATTCTTTATACCCCACACAACTGACTGGGTTGCCCCAGCCGCTCTGGGCGGCATCCATCATGTATAAAAACATAATAAAACACTAGATGTTTTTAAAAAAACACCCTTCAGTGTACAAGATTGCCTTCAGACGGCTTGGGAGTCGGAGAACTCCATACCCCCCAACATTTCTCCTTTGAAAATAGGGACACCCTAAGGAAAAGAGATTAACAGTAATCCTTCAAGTGGTTTGGCTATGCGTTGGTTAATGGGTTAATTGGTGAGCTATGAGGTAAAGGGGAGGGTCAGATGCCTTGTCAATCAAAGAATGCCTTGTCAACCAACCAGAGGCAGCTTTGCAAACCCAGCAGCCTTGTCAACCAACCAGAAGCCGTTTGTCAATGCCAGCAGCCTTGTCAACCAATCAGAGGGAGCATTTTCACTCCCAGCAGTAGGTATAAAACCAGCAGGCCAATGGCCTGCGCTCAGGCCAATGGCCTGCGCTCAGGCCAATGGCCTGCGCTCAGGCCAATGGCCTGCGCGCTCCTTTCCCTCTGGATTTGACTTTTCCTCTTCTCTCCCCCCCCCCCCCCACCTAATCTCAGGTTTTTTGTTTTCTTTATTTCCTTTACCACTCTTTCCTTCTTTCACACTCTTCCAGATTGTGCAACGTTTCCTCTTTCCTTCCTGGTCCTTTTGTCTCCTGCTTTTACAGAGGTCAGCACAAAAGGAGGAGGAGGATTTCTATATGGTAAATGTTTCAAAGTGGGGACTTCATCTGTGGTATGTCACAAATGGGACCTGCACCCAATTGTTGCAGTGTGTTCTGCTGCTTCTGTTTAGAGTTCCAGCCAGCTCTTCCCTCCAAGTGCATTACACAAGCACGCACACACAGAGACACGGGGACGCCCCATTCCATAATGATAATTTTATTCTTTATACCCCACACAACTGACTGGGTTGCCCCAGCCGCTCTGGGCGGCATCCATCATGTATAAAAACATAATAAAACACTAGATGTTTTTAAAAAAACACCCTTCAGTGTACAAGATTGCCTTCAGACGGCTTGGGAGTCGGAGAACTCCATACCCCCCAACATTTCTCCTTTGAAAATAGGGACACCCTAAGGAAAAGAGATTAACAGTAATCCTTCAAGTGGTTTGGCTATGCGTTGGTTAATGGGTTAATTGGTGAGCTATGAGGTAAAGGGGAGGGTCAGATGCCTTGTCAATCAAAGAATGCCTTGTCAACCAACCAGAGGCAGCTTTGCAAACCCAGCAGCCTTGTCAACCAACCAGAAGCCGTTTGTCAATGCCAGCAGCCTTGTCAACCAATCAGAGGGAGCATTTTCACTCCCAGCAGTAGGTATAAAACCAGCAGGCCAATGGCCTGCGCTCAGGCCAATGGCCTGCGCTCAGGCCAATGGCCTGCGCTCTCCTTTCCCTCTGGATTTGACTTTTCCTCTTCTCTCCCCCCCCCCCACCTAATCTCAGGTTTTTTGTTTTCTTTATTTCCTTTACCACTCTTTCCTTCTTTCACACTCTTCCAGATTGTGCAACGTTTCCTCTTTCCTTCCTGGTCCTTTTGTCTCCTGCTTTTACAGAGGTCAGCACAAAAGGAGGAGGAGGATTTCTATATGGTAAATGTTTCAAAGTGGGGACTTCATCTGTGGTATGTCACAAATGGGACCTGCACCCAATTGTTGCAGTGTGTTCTGCTGCTTCTGTTTAGAGTTCCAGCCAGCTCTTCCCTCCAAGTGCATTACACAAGCACGCACACACAGAGACACGGGGACGCCCCATTCCATAATGATAATTTTATTCTTTATACCCCACACAACTGACTGGGTTGCCCCAGCCGCTCTGGGCGGCATCCATCATGTATAAAAACATAATAAAACACTAGATGTTTTTAAAAAAACACCCTTCAGTGTACAAGATTGCCTTCAGACGGCTTGGGAGTCGGAGAACTCCATACCCCCCAACATTTCTCCTTTGAAAATAGGGACACCCTAAGGAAAAGAGATTAACAGTAATCCTTCAAGTGGTTTGGCTATGCGTTGGTTAATGGGTTAATTGGTGAGCTATGAGGTAAAGGGGAGGGTCAGATGCCTTGTCAATCAAAGAATGCCTTGTCAACCAACCAGAGGCAGCTTTGCAAACCCAGCAGCCTTGTCAACCAACCAGAAGCCGTTTGTCAATGCCAGCAGCCTTGTCAACCAATCAGAGGGAGCATTTTCACTCCCAGCAGTAGGTATAAAACCAGCAGGCCAATGGCCTGCGCTCAGGCCAATGGCCTGCGCTCAGGCCAATGGCCTGCGCGCTCCTTTCCCTCTGGATTTGACTTTTCCTCTTCTCTCCCCCCCCCCACCTAATCTCAGGTTTTTTGTTTTCTTTATTTCCTTTACCACTCTTTCCTTCTTTCACACTCTTCCAGATTGTGCAACGTTTCCTCTTTCCTTCCTGGTCCTTTTGTCTCCTGCTTTTACAGAGGTCAGCACAAAAGGAGGAGGAGGATTTCTATATGGTAAATGTTTCAAAGTGGGGACTTCATCTGTGGTATGTCACAAATGGGACCTGCACCCAATTGTTGCAGTGTGTTCTGCTGCTTCTGTTTAGAGTTCCAGCCAGCTCTTCCCTCCAAGTGCATTACACAAGCACGCACACACAGAGACACGGGGACGCCCCATTCCATAATGATAATTTTATTCTTTATACCCCACACAACTGACTGGGTTGCCCCAGCCGCTCTGGGCGGCATCCATCATGTATAAAAACATAATAAAACACTAGATGTTTTTAAAAAAACACCCTTCAGTGTACAAGATTGCCTTCAGACGGCTTGGGAGTCGGAGAACTCCATACCCCCCAACATTTCTCCTTTGAAAATAGGGACACCCTAAGGAAAAGAGATTAACAGTAATCCTTCAAGTGGTTTGGCTATGCGTTGGTTAATGGGTTAATTGGTGAGCTATGAGGTAAAGGGGAGGGTCAGATGCCTTGTCAATCAAAGAATGCCTTGTCAACCAACCAGAGGCAGCTTTGCAAACCCAGCAGCCTTGTCAACCAACCAGAAGCCGTTTGTCAATGCCAGCAGCCTTGTCAACCAATCAGAGGGAGCATTTTCACTCCCAGCAGTAGGTATAAAACCAGCAGGCCAATGGCCTGCGCTCAGGCCAATGGCCTGCGCGCTCCTTTCCCTCTGGATTTGACTTTTCCTCTTCTCTCCCCCCCCCCACCTAATCTCAGGTTTTTTGTTTTCTTTATTTCCTTTACCACTCTTTCCTTCTTTCACACTCTTCCAGATTGTGCAACGTTTCCTCTTTCCTTCCTGGTCCTTTTGTCTCCTGCTTTTACAGAGGTCAGCACAAAAGGAGGAGGAGGATTTCTATATGGTAAATGTTTCAAAGTGGGGACTTCATCTGTGGTATGTCACAAATGGGACCTGCACCCAATTGTTGCAGTGTGTTCTGCTGCTTCTGTTTAGAGTTCCAGCCAGCTCTTCCCTCCAAGTGCATTACACAAGCACGCACACACAGAGACACGGGGACGCCCCATTCCATAATGATAATTTTATTCTTTATACCCCACACAACTGACTGGGTTGCCCCAGCCGCTCTGGGCGGCATCCATCATGTATAAAAACATAATAAAACACTAGATGTTTTTAAAAAAACACCCTTCAGTGTACAAGATTGCCTTCAGACGGCTTGGGAGTCGGAGAACTCCATACCCCCCAACATTTCTCCTTTGAAAATAGGGACACCCTAAGGAAAAGAGATTAACAGTAATCCTTCAAGTGGTTTGGCTATGCGTTGGTTAATGGGTTAATTGGTGAGCTATGAGGTAAAGGGGAGGGTCAGATGCCTTGTCAATCAAAGAATGCCTTGTCAACCAACCAGAGGCAGCTTTGCAAACCCAGCAGCCTTGTCAACCAACCAGAAGCCGTTTGTCAATGCCAGCAGCCTTGTCAACCAATCAGAGGGAGCATTTTCACTCCCAGCAGTAGGTATAAAAACCAGCAGGCCCGGCCTGCGCTCAGGCCAATGGCCTGCGCTCAGGCCAATGGCCTGCGCTCAGGCCAATGGCCTGCGCTCAGGCCAATGGCCTGCGCTCAGGCCAATGGCCTGCGCTCAGGCCAATGGCCTGCGCTCAGGCCAATGGCCTGCGCTCAGGCCAATGGCCTGCGCTCAGGCCAATGGCCTGCGCTCAGGCCAATGGCCTGCGCTCAGGCCAATGGCCTGCGCTCAGGCCAATGGCCTGCGCTCAGGCCAATGGCCTGCGCTCAGGCCAATGGCCTGCGCTCAGGCCAATGGCCTGCGCTCAGGCCAATGGCCTGCGCTCAGGCCAATGGCCTGCGCTCAGGCCAATGGCCTGCGCTCAGGCCAATGGCCTGCGCTCAGGCCAATGGCCTGCGCTCAGGCCAATGGCCTGCGCTCAGGCCAATGGCCTGCGCTCAGGCCAATGGCCTGCGCGCTCCTTTCCCTCTGGATTTGACTTTTCCTCTTCTCCCCCCCCCCCCCCCACCTAATCTCAGGTTTTTTGTTTTCTTTATTTCCTTTACCACTCTTTCCTTCTTTCACACTCTTCCAGATTGTGCAACGTTTCCTCTTTCCTTCCTGGTCCTTTTGTCTCCTGCTTTTACAGAGGTCAGCACAAAAGGAGGAGGAGGATTTCTATATGGTAAATGTTTCAAAGTGGGGACTTCATCTGTGGTATGTCACAAATGGGACCTGCACCCAATTGTTGCAGTGTGTTCTGCTGCTTCTGTTTAGAGTTCCAGCCAGCTCTTCCCTCCAAGTGCATTACACAAGCACGCACACACAGAGACACGGGGACGCCCCATTCCATAATGATAATTTTATTCTTTATACCCCACACAACTGACTGGGTTGCCCCAGCCGCTCTGGGCGGCATCCATCATGTATAAAAACATAATAAAACACTAGATGTTTTTAAAAAAACACCCTTCAGTGTACAAGATTGCCTTCAGACGGCTTGGGAGTCGGAGAACTCCATACCCCCCAACATTTCTCCTTTGAAAATAGGGACACCCTAAGGAAAAGAGATTAACAGTAATCCTTCAAGTGTTTGGCTATGCGTTGGTTAATGGGTTAATTGGTGAGCTATGAGGTAAAGGGGAGGGTCAGATGCCTTGTCAATCAAAGAATGCCTTGTCAACCAACCAGAGGCAGCTTTGCAAACCCAGCAGCCTTGTCAACCAACCAGAAGCCGTTTGTCAATGCCAGCAGCCTTGTCAACCAATCAGAGGGAGCATTTTCACTCCCAGCAGTAGGTATAAAACCAGCAGGCCCGGCCTGCGCTCAGGCCAATGGCCTGCGCTCAGGCCAATGGCCTGCGCTCAGGCCAATGGCCTGCGCTCAGGCCAATGGCCTGCGCTCAGGCCAATGGCCTGCGCTCAGGCCAATGGCCTGCGCTCAGGCCAATGGCCTGCGCTCAGGCCAATGGCCTGCGCTCAGGCCAATGGCCTGCGCTCAGGCCAATGGCCTGCGCTCAGGCCAATGGCCTGCGCTCAGGCCAATGGCCTGCGCTCAGGCCAATGGCCTGCGCTCAGGCCAATGGCCTGCGCTCAGGCCAATGGCCTGCGCTCAGGCCAATGGCCTGCGCTCAGGCCAATGGCCTGCGCTCAGGCCAATGGCCTGCGCTCAGGCCAATGGCCTGCGCTCAGGCCAATGGCCTGCGCTCAGGCCAATGGCCTGCGCTCAGGCCAATGGCCTGCGCTCAGGCCAATGGCCTGCGCTCAGGCCAATGGCCTGCGCGCTCCTTTCCCTCTGGATTTGACTTTTCCTCTTCTCTCCCCCCCCCCCACCTAATCTCAGGTTTTTTGTTTTCTTTATTTCCTTTACCACTCTTTCCTTCTTTCACACTCTTCCAGATTGTGCAACGTTTCCTCTTTCCTTCCTGGTCCTTTTGTCTCCTGCTTTTACAGAGGTCAGCACAAAAGGAGGAGGAGGATTTCTATATGGTAAATGTTTCAAAGTGGGGACTTCATCTGTGGTATGTCACAAATGGGACCTGCACCCAATTGTTGCAGTGTGTTCTGCTGCTTCTGTTTAGAGTTCCAGCCAGCTCTTCCCTCCAAGTGCATTACACAAGCACGCACACACAGAGACACGGGGACGCCCCATTCCATAATGATAATTTTATTCTTTATACCCCACACAACTGACTGGGTTGCCCCAGCCGCTCTGGGCGGCATCCATCATGTATAAAAACATAATAAAACACTAGATGTTTTTAAAAAAACACCCTTCAGTGTACAAGATTGCCTCGGAGAACTCCATACCCCCCAACATTTCTCCTTTGAAAATAGGGACACCCTAAGGAAAAGAGATTAACAGTAATCCTTCAAGTGGTTTGGCTATGCGTTGGTTAATGGGTTAATTGGTGAGCTATGAGGTAAAGGGGAGGGTCAGATGCCTTGTCAATCAAAGAATGCCTTGTCAACCAACCAGAGGCAGCTTTGCAAACCCAGCAGCCTTGTCAACCAACCAGAAGCCGTTTGTCAATGCCAGCAGCCTTGTCAACCAATCAGAGGGAGCATTTTCACTCCCAGCAGTAGGTATAAAACCAGCAGGCCCGGCCTGCGCTCAGGCCAATGGCCTGCGCTCAGGCCAATGGCCTGCGCTCAGGCCAATGGCCTGCGCTCAGGCCAATGGCCTGCGCTCAGGCCAATGGCCTGCGCTCAGGCCAATGGCCTGCGCTCAGGCCAATGGCCTGCGCTCAGGCCAATGGCCTGCGCTCAGGCCAATGGCCTGCGCTCAGGCCAATGGCCTGCGCTCAGGCCAATGGCCTGCGCTCAGGCCAATGGCCTGCGCTCAGGCCAATGGCCTGCGCTCAGGCCAATGGCCTGCGCTCAGGCCAATGGCCTGCGCTCAGGCCAATGGCCTGCGCTCAGGCCAATGGCCTGCGCTCAGGCCAATGGCCTGCGCTCAGGCCAATGGCCTGCGCTCAGGCCAATGGCCTGCGCTCAGGCCAATGGCCTGCGCTCAGGCCAATGGCCTGCGCTCAGGCCAATGGCCTGCGCTCAGGCCAATGGCCTGCGCGCTCCTTTCCCTCTGGATTTGACTTTTCCTCTTCTCTCCCCCCCCCCCCCACCTAATCTCAGGTTTTTTGTTTTCTTTATTTCCTTTACCACTCTTTCCTTCTTTCACACTCTTCCAGATTGTGCAACGTTTCCTCTTTCCTTCCTGGTCCTTTTGTCTCCTGCTTTTACAGAGGTCAGCACAAAAGGAGGAGGAGGATTTCTATATGGTAAATGTTTCAAAGTGGGGACTTCATCTGTGGTATGTCACAAATGGGACCTGCACCCAATTGTTGCAGTGTGTTCTGCTGCTTCTGTTTAGAGTTCCAGCCAGCTCTTCCCTCCAAGTGCATTACACAAGCACGCACACACAGAGACACGGGGACGCCCCATTCCATAATGATAATTTTATTCTTTATACCCCACACAACTGACTGGGTTGCCCCAGCCGCTCTGGGCGGCATCCATCATGTATAAAAACATAATAAAACACTAGATGTTTTTAAAAAAACACCCTTCAGTGTACAAGATTGCCTTCAGACGGCTTGGGAGTCGGAGAACTCCATACCCCCCAACATTTCTCCTTTGAAAATAGGGACACCCTAAGGAAAAGAGATTAACAGTAATCCTTCAAGTGGTTTGGCTATGCGTTGGTTAATGGGTTAATTGGTGAGCTATGAGGTAAAGGGGAGGGTCAGATGCCTTGTCAATCAAAGAATGCCTTGTCAACCAACCAGAGGCAGCTTTGCAAACCCAGCAGCCTTGTCAACCAACCAGAAGCCGTTTGTCAATGCCAGCAGCCTTGTCAACCAATCAGAGGGAGCATTTTCACTCCCAGCAGTAGGTATAAAACCAGCAGGCCAATGGCCTGCGCTCAGGCCAATGGCCTGCGCTCAGGCCAATGGCCTGCGCTCTCCTTTCCCTCTGGATTTGACTTTTCCTCTTCTCTCCCCCCCCCCCCACCTAATCTCAGGTTTTTTGTTTTCTTTATTTCCTTTACCACTCTTTCCTTCTTTCACACTCTTCCAGATTGTGCAACGTTTCCTCTTTCCTTCCTGGTCCTTTTGTCTCCTGCTTTTACAGAGGTCAGCACAAAAGGAGGAGGAGGATTTCTATATGGTAAATGTTTCAAAGTGGGGACTTCATCTGTGGTATGTCACAAATGGGACCTGCACCCAATTGTTGCAGTGTGTTCTGCTGCTTCTGTTTAGAGTTCCAGCCAGCTCTTCCCTCCAAGTGCATTACACAAGCACGCACACACAGAGACACGGGGACGCCCCATTCCATAATGATAATTTTATTCTTTATACCCCACACAACTGACTGGGTTGCCCCAGCCGCTCTGGGCGGCATCCATCATGTATAAAAACATAATAAAACACTAGATGTTTTTAAAAAAACACCCTTCAGTGTACAAGATTGCCTTCAGACGGCTTGGGAGTCGGAGAACTCCATACCCCCCAACATTTCTCCTTTGAAAATAGGGACACCCTAAGGAAAAGAGATTAACAGTAATCCTTCAAGTGGTTTGGCTATGCGTTGGTTAATGGGTTAATTGGTGAGCTATGAGGTAAAGGGGAGGGTCAGATGCCTTGTCAATCAAAGAATGCCTTGTCAACCAACCAGAGGCAGCTTTGCAAACCCAGCAGCCTTGTCAACCAACCAGAAGCCGTTTGTCAATGCCAGCAGCCTTGTCAACCAATCAGAGGGAGCATTTTCACTCCCAGCAGTAGGTATAAAACCAGCAGGCCAATGGCCTGCGCTCAGGCCAATGGCCTGCGCTCAGGCCAATGGCCTGCGCTCAGGCCAATGGCCTGCGCGCTCCTTTCCCTCTGGATTTGACTTTTCCTCTTCTCTCCCCCCCCCCCCACCTAATCTCAGGTTTTTTGTTTTCTTTATTTCCTTTACCACTCTTTCCTTCTTTCACACTCTTCCAGATTGTGCAACGTTTCCTCTTTCCTTCCTGGTCCTTTTGTCTCCTGCTTTTACAGAGGTCAGCACAAAAGGAGGAGGAGGATTTCTATATGGTAAATGTTTCAAAGTGGGGACTTCATCTGTGGTATGTCACAAATGGGACCTGCACCCAATTGTTGCAGTGTGTTCTGCTGCTTCTGTTTAGAGTTCCAGCCAGCTCTTCCCTCCAAGTGCATTACACAAGCACGCACACACAGAGACACGGGGACGCCCCATTCCATAATGATAATTTTATTCTTTATACCCCACACAACTGACTGGGTTGCCCCAGCCGCTCTGGGCGGCATCCATCATGTATAAAAACATAATAAAACACTAGATGTTTTTAAAAAAACACCCTTCAGTGTACAAGATTGCCTTCAGACGGCTTGGGAGTCGGAGAACTCCATACCCCCCAACATTTCTCCTTTGAAAATAGGGACACCCTAAGGAAAAGAGATTAACAGTAATCCTTCAAGTGGTTTGGCTATGCGTTGGTTAATGGGTTAATTGGTGAGCTATGAGGTAAAGGGGAGGGTCAGATGCCTTGTCAATCAAAGAATGCCTTGTCAACCAACCAGAGGCAGCTTTGCAAACCCAGCAGCCTTGTCAACCAACCAGAAGCCGTTTGTCAATGCCAGCAGCCTTGTCAACCAATCAGAGGGAGCATTTTCACTCCCAGCAGTAGGTATAAAACCAGCAGGCCCGGCCTGCGCTCAGGCCAATGGCCTGCGCTCAGGCCAATGGCCTGCGCTCAGGCCAATGGCCTGCGCTCAGGCCAATGGCCTGCGCTCAGGCCAATGGCCTGCGCTCAGGCCAATGGCCTGCGCTCAGGCCAATGGCCTGCGCTCAGGCCAATGGCCTGCGCTCAGGCCAATGGCCTGCGCTCAGGCCAATGGCCTGCGCTCAGGCCAATGGCCTGCGCTCAGGCCAATGGCCTGCGCTCAGGCCAATGGCCTGCGCTCAGGCCAATGGCCTGCGCTCAGGCCAATGGCCTGCGCTCAGGCCAATGGCCTGCGCTCAGGCCAATGGCCTGCGCTCAGGCCAATGGCCTGCGCTCAGGCCAATGGCCTGCGCTCAGGCCAATGGCCTGCGCTCAGGCCAATGGCCTGCGCTCAGGCCAATGGCCTGCGCTCAGGCCAATGGCCTGCGCTCAGGCCAATGGCCTGCGCTCAGGCCAATGGCCTGCGCTCAGGCCAATGGCCTGCGCTCAGGCCAATGGCCTGCGCTCTCCTTTCCCTCTGGATTTGACTTTTCCTCTTCTCTCCCCCCCCCCCCACCTAATCTCAGGTTTTTTGTTTTCTTTATTTCCTTTACCACTCTTTCCTTCTTTCACACTCTTCCAGATTGTGCAACGTTTCCTCTTTCCTTCCTGGTCCTTTTGTCTCCTGCTTTTACAGAGGTCAGCACAAAAGGAGGAGGAGGATTTCTATATGGTAAATGTTTCAAAGTGGGGACTTCATCTGTGGTATGTCACAAATGGGACCTGCACCCAATTGTTGCAGTGTGTTCTGCTGCTTCTGTTTAGAGTTCCAGCCAGCTCTTCCCTCCAAGTGCATTACACAAGCACGCACACACAGAGACACGGGGACGCCCCATTCCATAATGATAATTTTATTCTTTATACCCCACACAACTGACTGGGTTGCCCCAGCCGCTCTGGGCGGCATCCATCATGTATAAAAACATAATAAAACACTAGATGTTTTTAAAAAAACACCCTTCAGTGTACAAGATTGCCTTCAGACGGCTTGGGAGTCGGAGAACTCCATACCCCCCAACATTTCTCCTTTGAAAATAGGGACACCCTAAGGAAAAGAGATTAACAGTAATCCTTCAAGTGGTTTGGCTATGCGTTGGTTAATGGGTTAATTGGTGAGCTATGAGGTAAAGGGGAGGGTCAGATGCCTTGTCAATCAAAGAATGCCTTGTCAACCAACCAGAGGCAGCTTTGCAAACCCAGCAGCCTTGTCAACCAACCAGAAGCCGTTTGTCAATGCCAGCAGCCTTGTCAACCAATCAGAGGGAGCATTTTCACTCCCAGCAGTAGGTATAAAACCAGCAGGCCAATGGCCTGCGCTCAGGCCAATGGCCTGCGCTCTCCTTTCCCTCTGGATTTGACTTTTCCTCTTCTCTCCCCCCCCCCACCTAATCTCAGGTTTTTTGTTTTCTTTATTTCCTTTAGCACTCTTTCCTTCTTTCACACTCTTCCAGATTGTGCAACGTTTCCTCTTTCCTTCCTGGTCCTTTTGTCTCCTGCTTTTACAGAGGTCAGCACAAAAGGAGGAGGAGGATTTCTATATGGTAAATGTTTCAAAGTGGGGACTTCATCTGTGGTATGTCACAAATGGGACCTGCACCCAATTGTTGCAGTGTGTTCTGCTGCTTCTGTTTAGAGTTCCAGCCAGCTCTTCCCTCCAAGTGCATTACACAAGCACGCACACACAGAGACACGGGGACGCCCCATTCCATAATGATAATTTTATTCTTTATACCCCACACAACTGACTGGGTTGCCCCAGCCGCTCTGGGCGGCATCCATCATGTATAAAAACATAATAAAACACTAGATGTTTTTAAAAAAACACCCTTCAGTGTACAAGATTGCCTTCAGACGGCTTGGGAGTCGGAGAACTCCATACCCCCCAACATTTCTCCTTTGAAAATAGGGACACCCTAAGGAAAAGAGATTAACAGTAATCCTTCAAGTGGTTTGGCTATGCGTTGGTTAATGGGTTAATTGGTGAGCTATGAGGTAAAGGGGAGGGTCAGATGCCTTGTCAATCAAAGAATGCCTTGTCAACCAACCAGAGGCAGCTTTGCAAACCCAGCAGCCTTGTCAACCAACCAGAAGCCGTTTGTCAATGCCAGCAGCCTTGTCAACCAATCAGAGGGAGCATTTTCACTCCCAGCAGTAGGTATAAAACCAGCAGGCCAATGGCCTGCGCTCAGGCCAATGGCCTGCGCTCAGGCCAATGGCCTGCGCGCTCCTTTCCCTCTGGATTTGACTTTTCCTCTTCTCTCCCCCCCCCCACCTAATCTCAGGTTTTTTGTTTTCTTTATTTCCTTTACCACTCTTTCCTTCTTTCACACTCTTCCAGATTGTGCAACGTTTCCTCTTTCCTTCCTGGTCCTTTTGTCTCCTGCTTTTACAGAGGTCAGCACAAAAGGAGGAGGAGGATTTCTATATGGTAAATGTTTCAAAGTGGGGACTTCATCTGTGGTATGTCACAAATGGGACCTGCACCCAATTGTTGCAGTGTGTTCTGCTGCTTCTGTTTAGAGTTCCAGCCAGCTCTTCCCTCCAAGTGCATTACACAAGCACGCACACACAGAGACACGGGGACGCCCCATTCCATAATGATAATTTTATTCTTTATACCCCACACAACTGACTGGGTTGCCCCAGCCGCTCTGGGCGGCATCCATCATGTATAAAAACATAATAAAACACTAGATGTTTTTAAAAAAACACCCTTCAGTGTACAAGATTGCCTTCAGACGGCTTGGGAGTCGGAGAACTCCATACCCCCCAACATTTCTCCTTTGAAAATAGGGACACCCTAAGGAAAAGAGATTAACAGTAATCCTTCAAGTGGTTTGGCTATGCGTTGGTTAATGGGTTAATTGGTGAGCTATGAGGTAAAGGGGAGGGTCAGATGCCTTGTCAATCAAAGAATGCCTTGTCAACCAACCAGAGGCAGCTTTGCAAACCCAGCAGCCTTGTCAACCAACCAGAAGCCGTTTGTCAATGCCAGCAGCCTTGTCAACCAATCAGAGGGAGCATTTTCACTCCCAGCAGTAGGTATAAAACCAGCAGGCCCGGCCTGCGCTCAGGCCAATGGCCTGCGCTCAGGCCAATGGCCTGCGCTCAGGCCAATGGCCTGCGCTCAGGCCAATGGCCTGCGCTCAGGCCAATGGCCTGCGCTCAGGCCAATGGCCTGCGCTCAGGCCAATGGCCTGCGCTCAGGCCAATGGCCTGCGCTCAGGCCAATGGCCTGCGCTCAGGCCAATGGCCTGCGCTCAGGCCAATGGCCTGCGCTCAGGCCAATGGCCTGCGCTCAGGCCAATGGCCTGCGCTCAGGCCAATGGCCTGCGCTCAGGCCAATGGCCTGCGCTCAGGCCAATGGCCTGCGCTCAGGCCAATGGCCTGCGCTCAGGCCAATGGCCTGCGCTCAGGCCAATGGCCTGCGCTCAGGCCAATGGCCTGCGCTCAGGCCAATGGCCTGCGCTCAGGCCAATGGCCTGCGCTCAGGCCAATGGCCTGCGCTCAGGCCAATGGCCTGCGCTCAGGCCAATGGCCTGCGCTCAGGCCAATGGCCTGCGCTCTCCTTTCCCTCTGGATTTGACTTTTCCTCTTCTCTCCCCCCCCCCCCCACCTAATCTCAGGTTTTTTGTTTTCTTTATTTCCTTTACCACTCTTTCCTTCTTTCACACTCTTCCAGATTGTGCAACGTTTCCTCTTTCCTTCCTGGTCCTTTTGTCTCCTGCTTTTACAGAGGTCAGCACAAAAGGAGGAGGAGGATTTCTATATGGTAAATGTTTCAAAGTGGGGACTTCATCTGTGGTATGTCACAAATGGGACCTGCACCCAATTGTTGCAGTGTGTTCTGCTGCTTCTGTTTAGAGTTCCAGCCAGCTCTTCCCTCCAAGTGCATTACACAAGCACGCACACACAGAGACACGGGGACGCCCCATTCCATAATGATAATTTTATTCTTTATACCCCACACAACTGACTGGGTTGCCCCAGCCGCTCTGGGCGGCATCCATCATGTATAAAAACATAATAAAACACTAGATGTTTTTAAAAAAACACCCTTCAGTGTACAAGATTGCCTTCAGACGGCTTGGGAGTCGGAGAACTCCATACCCCCCAACATTTCTCCTTTGAAAATAGGGACACCCTAAGGAAAAGAGATTAACAGTAATCCTTCAAGTGGTTTGGCTATGCGTTGGTTAATGGGTTAATTGGTGAGCTATGAGGTAAAGGGGAGGGTCAGATGCCTTGTCAATCAAAGAATGCCTTGTCAACCAACCAGAGGCAGCTTTGCAAACCCAGCAGCCTTGTCAACCAACCAGAAGCCGTTTGTCAATGCCAGCAGCCTTGTCAACCAATCAGAGGGAGCATTTTCACTCCCAGCAGTAGGTATAAAACCAGCAGGCCAATGGCCTGCGCTCAGGCCAATGGCCTGCGCTCTCCTTTCCCTCTGGATTTGACTTTTCCTCTTCTCTCCCCCCCCCCACCTAATCTCAGGTTTTTTGTTTTCTTTATTTCCTTTAGCACTCTTTCCTTCTTTCACACTCTTCCAGATTGTGCAACGTTTCCTCTTTCCTTCCTGGTCCTTTTGTCTCCTGCTTTTACAGAGGTCAGCACAAAAGGAGGAGGAGGATTTCTATATGGTAAATGTTTCAAAGTGGGGACTTCATCTGTGGTATGTCACAAATGGGACCTGCACCCAATTGTTGCAGTGTGTTCTGCTGCTTCTGTTTAGAGTTCCAGCCAGCTCTTCCCTCCAAGTGCATTACACAAGCACGCACACACAGAGACACGGGGACGCCCCATTCCATAATGATAATTTTATTCTTTATACCCCACACAACTGACTGGGTTGCCCCAGCCGCTCTGGGCGGCATCCATCATGTATAAAAACATAATAAAACACTAGATGTTTTTAAAAAAACACCCTTCAGTGTACAAGATTGCCTTCAGACGGCTTGGGAGTCGGAGAACTCCATACCCCCCAACATTTCTCCTTTGAAAATAGGGACACCCTAAGGAAAAGAGATTAACAGTAATCCTTCAAGTGGTTTGGCTATGCGTTGGTTAATGGGTTAATTGGTGAGCTATGAGGTAAAGGGGAGGGTCAGATGCCTTGTCAATCAAAGAATGCCTTGTCAACCAACCAGAGGCAGCTTTGCAAACCCAGCAGCCTTGTCAACCAACCAGAAGCCGTTTGTCAATGCCAGCAGCCTTGTCAACCAATCAGAGGGAGCATTTTCACTCCCAGCAGTAGGTATAAAACCAGCAGGCCAATGGCCTGCGCTCAGGCCAATGGCCTGCGCTCAGGCCAATGGCCTGCGCGCTCCTTTCCCTCTGGATTTGACTTTTCCTCTTCTCTCCCCCCCCCCCACCTAATCTCAGGTTTTTTGTTTTCTTTATTTCCTTTACCACTCTTTCCTTCTTTCACACTCTTCCAGATTGTGCAACGTTTCCTCTTTCCTTCCTGGTCCTTTTGTCTCCTGCTTTTACAGAGGTCAGCACAAAAGGAGGAGGAGGATTTCTATATGGTAAATGCTTCAAAGTGGGGACTTCATCTGTGGTATGTCACAAATGGGACCTGCACCCAATTGTTGCAGTGTGTTCTGCTGCTTCTGTTTAGAGTTCCAGCCAGCTCTTCCCTCCAAGTGCATTACACAAGCACGCACACACAGAGACACGGGGACGCCCCATTCCATAATGATAATTTTATTCTTTATACCCCACACAACTGACTGGGTTGCCCCAGCCGCTCTGGGCGGCATCCATCATGTATAAAAACATAATAAAACACTAGATGTTTTTAAAAAAACACCCTTCAGTGTACAAGATTGCCTTCAGACGGCTTGGGAGTCGGAGAACTCCATACCCCCCAACATTTCTCCTTTGAAAATAGGGACACCCTAAGGAAAAGAGATTAACAGTAATCCTTCAAGTGGTTTGGCTATGCGTTGGTTAATGGGTTAATTGGTGAGCTATGAGGTAAAGGGGAGGGTCAGATGCCTTGTCAATCAAAGAATGCCTTGTCAACCAACCAGAGGCAGCTTTGCAAACCCAGCAGCCTTGTCAACCAACCAGAAGCCGTTTGTCAATGCCAGCAGCCTTGTCAACCAATCAGAGGGAGCATTTTCACTCCCAGCAGTAGGTATAAAACCAGCAGGCCCGGCCTGCGCTCAGGCCAATGGCCTGCGCTCAGGCCAATGGCCTGCGCTCAGGCCAATGGCCTGCGCTCAGGCCAATGGCCTGCGCTCAGGCCAATGGCCTGCGCTCAGGCCAATGGCCTGCGCTCAGGCCAATGGCCTGCGCTCAGGCCAATGGCCTGCGCTCAGGCCAATGGCCTGCGCTCAGGCCAATGGCCTGCGCTCAGGCCAATGGCCTGCGCTCAGGCCAATGGCCTGCGCTCAGGCCAATGGCCTGCGCTCAGGCCAATGGCCTGCGCTCAGGCCAATGGCCTGCGCTCAGGCCAATGGCCTGCGCTCAGGCCAATGGCCTGCGCTCAGGCCAATGGCCTGCGCTCAGGCCAATGGCCTGCGCTCAGGCCAATGGCCTGCGCTCAGGCCAATGGCCTGCGCTCAGGCCAATGGCCTGCGCTCAGGCCAATGGCCTGCGCTCAGGCCAATGGCCTGCGCTCTCCTTTCCCTCTGGATTTGACTTTTCCTCTTCTCTCCCCCCCCCCCACCTAATCTCAGGTTTTTTGTTTTCTTTATTTCCTTTACCACTCTTTCCTTCTTTCACACTCTTCCAGATTGTGCAACGTTTCCTCTTTCCTTCCTGGTCCTTTTGTCTCCTGCTTTTACAGAGGTCAGCACAAAAGGAGGAGGAGGATTTCTATATGGTAAATGTTTCAAAGTGGGGACTTCATCTGTGGTATGTCACAAATGGGACCTGCACCCAATTGTTGCAGTGTGTTCTGCTGCTTCTGTTTAGAGTTCCAGCCAGCTCTTCCCTCCAAGTGCATTACACAAGCACGCACACACAGAGACACGGGGACGCCCCATTCCATAATGATAATTTTATTCTTTATACCCCACACAACTGACTGGGTTGCCCCAGCCGCTCTGGGCGGCATCCATCATGTATAAAAACATATTAAAACACTAGATGTTTTTAAAAAAACACCCTTCAGTGTACAAGATTGCCTTCAGACGGCTTGGGAGTCGGAGAACTCCATACCCCCCAACATTTCTCCTTTGAAAATAGGGACACCCTAAGGAAAAGAGATTAACAGTAATCCTTCAAGTGGTTTGGCTATGCGTTGGTTAATGGGTTAATTGGTGAGCTATGAGGTAAAGGGGAGGGTCAGATGCCTTGTCAATCAAAGAATGCCTTGTCAACCAACCAGAGGCAGCTTTGCAAACCCAGCAGCCTTGTCAACCAACCAGAAGCCGTTTGTCAATGCCAGCAGCCTTGTCAACCAATCAGAGGGAGCATTTTCACTCCCAGCAGTAGGTATAAAACCAGCAGGCCAATGGCCTGCGCTCAGGCCAATGGCCTGCGCTCAGGCCAATGGCCTGCGCTCTCCTTTCCCTCTGGATTTGACTTTTCCTCTTCTCTCCCCCCCCCCACCTAATCTCAGGTTTTTTGTTTTCTTTATTTCCTTTACCACTCTTTCCTTCTTTCACACTCTTCCAGATTGTGCAACGTTTCCTCTTTCCTTCCTGGTCCTTTTGTCTCCTGCTTTTACAGAGGTCAGCACAAAAGGAGGAGGAGGATTTCTATATGGTAAATGTTTCAAAGTGGGGACTTCATCTGTGGTATGTCACAAATGGGACCTGCACCCAATTGTTGCAGTGTGTTCTGCTGCTTCTGTTTAGAGTTCCAGCCAGCTCTTCCCTCCAAGTGCATTACACAAGCACGCACACACAGAGACACGGGGACGCCCCATTCCATAATGATAATTTTATTCTTTATACCCCACACAACTGACTGGGTTGCCCCAGCCGCTCTGGGCGGCATCCATCATGTATAAAAACATAATAAAACACTAGATGTTTTTAAAAAAACACCCTTCAGTGTACAAGATTGCCTTCAGACGGCTTGGGAGTCGGAGAACTCCATACCCCCCAACATTTCTCCTTTGAAAATAGGGACACCCTAAGGAAAAGAGATTAACAGTAATCCTTCAAGTGGTTTGGCTATGCGTTGGTTAATGGGTTAATTGGTGAGCTATGAGGTAAAGGGGAGGGTCAGATGCCTTGTCAATCAAAGAATGCCTTGTCAACCAACCAGAGGCAGCTTTGCAAACCCAGCAGCCTTGTCAACCAACCAGAAGCCGTTTGTCAATGCCAGCAGCCTTGTCAACCAATCAGAGGGAGCATTTTCACTCCCAGCAGTAGGTATAAAACCAGCAGGCCCGGCCTGCGCTCAGGCCAATGGCCTGCGCTCAGGCCAATGGCCTGCGCTCAGGCCAATGGCCTGCGCTCAGGCCAATGGCCTGCGCTCAGGCCAATGGCCTGCGCTCAGGCCAATGGCCTGCGCTCAGGCCAATGGCCTGCGCTCAGGCCAATGGCCTGCGCTCAGGCCAATGGCCTGCGCTCAGGCCAATGGCCTGCGCTCAGGCCAATGGCCTGCGCTCAGGCCAATGGCCTGCGCTCAGGCCAATGGCCTGCGCTCAGGCCAATGGCCTGCGCTCAGGCCAATGGCCTGCGCTCAGGCCAATGGCCTGCGCTCAGGCCAATGGCCTGCGCTCAGGCCAATGGCCTGCGCTCAGGCCAATGGCCTGCGCTCAGGCCAATGGCCTGCGCTCAGGCCAATGGCCTGCGCTCTCCTTTCCCTCTGGATTTGACTTTTCCTCTTCTCTCCCCCCCCCCCCACCTAATCTCAGGTTTTTTGTTTTCTTTATTTCCTTTACCACTCTTTCCTTCTTTCACACTCTTCCAGATTGTGCAACGTTTCCTCTTTCCTTCCTGGTCCTTTTGTCTCCTGCTTTTACAGAGGTCAGCACAAAAGGAGGAGGAGGATTTCTATATGGTAAATGTTTCAAAGTGGGGACTTCATCTGTGGTATGTCACAAATGGGACCTGCACCCAATTGTTGCAGTGTGTTCTGCTGCTTCTGTTTAGAGTTCCAGCCAGCTCTTCCCTCCAAGTGCATTACACAAGCACGCACACACAGAGACACGGGGACGCCCCATTCCATAATGATAATTTTATTCTTTATACCCCACACAACTGACTGGGTTGCCCCAGCCGCTCTGGGCGGCATCCATCATGTATAAAAACATAATAAAACACTAGATGTTTTTAAAAAAACACCCTTCAGTGTACAAGATTGCCTTCAGACGGCTTGGGAGTCGGAGAACTCCATACCCCCCAACATTTCTCCTTTGAAAATAGGGACACCCTAAGGAAAAGAGATTAACAGTAATCCTTCAAGTGGTTTGGCTATGCGTTGGTTAATGGGTTAATTGGTGAGCTATGAGGTAAAGGGGAGGGTCAGATGCCTTGTCAATCAAAGAATGCCTTGTCAACCAACCAGAGGCAGCTTTGCAAACCCAGCAGCCTTGTCAACCAACCAGAAGCCGTTTGTCAATGCCAGCAGCCTTGTCAACCAATCAGAGGGAGCATTTTCACTCCCAGCAGTAGGTATAAAACCAGCAGGCCAATGGCCTGCGCTCAGGCCAATGGCCTGCGCGCTCCTTTCCCTCTGGATTTGACTTTTCCTCTTCTCTCCCCCCCCCCACCTAATCTCAGGTTTTTTGTTTTCTTTATTTCCTTTACCACTCTTTCCTTCTTTCACACTCTTCCAGATTGTGCAACGTTTCCTCTTTCCTTCCTGGTCCTTTTGTCTCCTGCTTTTACAGAGGTCAGCACAAAAGGAGGAGGAGGATTTCTATATGGTAAATGTTTCAAAGTGGGGACTTCATCTGTGGTATGTCACAAATGGGACCTGCACCCAATTGTTGCAGTGTGTTCTGCTGCTTCTGTTTAGAGTTCCAGCCAGCTCTTCCCTCCAAGTGCATTACACAAGCACGCACACACAGAGACACGGGGACGCCCCATTCCATAATGATAATTTTATTCTTTATACCCCACACAACTGACTGGGTTGCCCCAGCCGCTCTGGGCGGCATCCATCATGTATAAAAACATAATAAAACACTAGATGTTTTTAAAAAAACACCCTTCAGTGTACAAGATTGCCTTCAGACGGCTTGGGAGTCGGAGAACTCCATACCCCCCAACATTTCTCCTTTGAAAATAGGGACACCCTAAGGAAAAGAGATTAACAGTAATCCTTCAAGTGGTTTGGCTATGCGTTGGTTAATGGGTTAATTGGTGAGCTATGAGGTAAAGGGGAGGGTCAGATGCCTTGTCAATCAAAGAATGCCTTGTCAACCAACCAGAGGCAGCTTTGCAAACCCAGCAGCCTTGTCAACCAACCAGAAGCCGTTTGTCAATGCCAGCAGCCTTGTCAACCAATCAGAGGGAGCATTTTCACTCCCAGCAGTAGGTATAAAACCAGCAGGCCCGGCCTGCGCTCAGGCCAATGGCCTGCGCTCAGGCCAATGGCCTGCGCTCAGGCCAATGGCCTGCGCTCAGGCCAATGGCCTGCGCTCAGGCCAATGGCCTGCGCTCAGGCCAATGGCCTGCGCTCAGGCCAATGGCCTGCGCTCAGGCCAATGGCCTGCGCTCAGGCCAATGGCCTGCGCTCAGGCCAATGGCCTGCGCTCAGGCCAATGGCCTGCGCTCAGGCCAATGGCCTGCGCTCAGGCCAATGGCCTGCGCTCAGGCCAATGGCCTGCGCTCAGGCCAATGGCCTGCGCTCAGGCCAATGGCCTGCGCTCAGGCCAATGGCCTGCGCTCAGGCCAATGGCCTGCGCTCAGGCCAATGGCCTGCGCTCTCCTTTCCCTCTGGATTTGACTTTTCCTCTTCTCTCCCCCCCCCCCACCTAATCTCAGGTTTTTTGTTTTCTTTATTTCCTTTACCACTCTTTCCTTCTTTCACACTCTTCCAGATTGTGCAACGTTTCCTCTTTCCTTCCTGGTCCTTTTGTCTCCTGCTTTTACAGAGGTCAGCACAAAAGGAGGAGGAGGATTTCTATATGGTAAATGTTTCAAAGTGGGGACTTCATCTGTGGTATGTCACAAATGGGACCTGCACCCAATTGTTGCAGTGTGTTCTGCTGCTTCTGTTTAGAGTTCCAGCCAGCTCTTCCCTCCAAGTGCATTACACAAGCACGCACACACAGAGACACGGGGACGCCCCATTCCATAATGATAATTTTATTCTTTATACCCCACACAACTGACTGGGTTGCCCCAGCCGCTCTGGGCGGCATCCATCATGTATAAAAACATAATAAAACACTAGATGTTTTTAAAAAAACACCCTTCAGTGTACAAGATTGCCTTCAGACGGCTTGGGAGTCGGAGAACTCCATACCCCCCAACATTTCTCCTTTGAAAATAGGGACACCCTAAGGAAAAGAGATTAACAGTAATCCTTCAAGTGGTTTGGCTATGCGTTGGTTAATGGGTTAATTGGTGAGCTATGAGGTAAAGGGGAGGGTCAGATGCCTTGTCAATCAAAGAATGCCTTGTCAACCAACCAGAGGCAGCTTTGCAAACCCAGCAGCCTTGTCAACCAACCAGAAGCCGTTTGTCAATGCCAGCAGCCTTGTCAACCAATCAGAGGGAGCATTTTCACTCCCAGCAGTAGGTATAAAACCAGCAGGCCCGGCCTGCGCTCAGGCCAATGGCCTGCGCTCAGGCCAATGGCCTGCGCTCAGGCCAATGGCCTGCGCTCAGGCCAATGGCCTGCGCTCAGGCCAATGGCCTGCGCTCAGGCCAATGGCCTGCGCTCAGGCCAATGGCCTGCGCTCAGGCCAATGGCCTGCGCTCAGGCCAATGGCCTGCGCTCAGGCCAATGGCCTGCGCTCAGGCCAATGGCCTGCGCTCAGGCCAATGGCCTGCGCTCAGGCCAATGGCCTGCGCTCAGGCCAATGGCCTGCGCTCAGGCCAATGGCCTGCGCTCAGGCCAATGGCCTGCGCTCAGGCCAATGGCCTGCGCTCAGGCCAATGGCCTGCGCTCAGGCCAATGGCCTGCGCTCAGGCCAATGGCCTGCGCTCAGGCCAATGGCCTGCGCGCTCCTTTCCCTCTGGATTTGACTTTTCCTCTTCTCTCCCCCCCCCCCACCTAATCTCAGGTTTTTTGTTTTCTTTATTTCCTTTACCACTCTTTCCTTCTTTCACACTCTTCCAGATTGTGCAACGTTTCCTCTTTCCTTCCTGGTCCTTTTGTCTCCTGCTTTTACAGAGGTCAGCACAAAAGGAGGAGGAGGATTTCTATATGGTAAATGTTTCAAAGTGGGGACTTCATCTGTGGTATGTCACAAATGGGACCTGCACCCAATTGTTGCAGTGTGTTCTGCTGCTTCTGTTTAGAGTTCCAGCCAGCTCTTCCCTCCAAGTGCATTACACAAGCACGCACACACAGAGACACGGGGACGCCCCATTCCATAATGATAATTTTATTCTTTATACCCCACACAACTGACTGGGTTGCCCCAGCCGCTCTGGGCGGCATCCATCATGTATAAAAACATAATAAAACACTAGATGTTTTTAAAAAAACACCCTTCAGTGTACAAGATTGCCTTCAGACGGCTTGGGAGTCGGAGAACTCCATACCCCCCAACATTTCTCCTTTGAAAATAGGGATACCCTAAGGAAAAGAGATTAACAGTAATCCTTCAAGTGGTTTGGCTATGCGTTGGTTAATGGGTTAATTGGTGAGCTATGAGGTAAAGGGGAGGGTCAGATGCCTTGTCAATCAAAGAATGCCTTGTCAACCAACCAGAGGCAGCTTTGCAAACCCAGCAGCCTTGTCAACCAACCAGAAGCCGTTTGTCAATGCCAGCAGCCTTGTCAACCAATCAGAGGGAGCATTTTCACTCCCAGCAGTAGGTATAAAACCAGCAGGCCAATGGCCTGCGCTCAGGCCAATGGCCTGCGCGCTCCTTTCCCTCTGGATTTGACTTTTCCTCTTCTCTCCCCCCCCCCACCTAATCTCAGGTTTTTTGTTTTCTTTATTTCCTTTACCACTCTTTCCTTCTTTCACACTCTTCCAGATTGTGCAACGTTTCCTCTTTCCTTCCTGGTCCTTTTGTCTCCTGCTTTTACAGAGGTCAGCACAAAAGGAGGAGGAGGATTTCTATATGGTAAATGTTTCAAAGTGGGGACTTCATCTGTGGTATGTCACAAATGGGACCTGCACCCAATTGTTGCAGTGTGTTCTGCTGCTTCTGTTTAGAGTTCCAGCCAGCTCTTCCCTCCAAGTGCATTACACAAGCACGCACACACAGAGACACGGGGACGCCCCATTCCATAATGATAATTTTATTCTTTATACCCCACACAACTGACTGGGTTGCCCCAGCCGCTCTGGGCGGCATCCATCATGTATAAAAACATAATAAAACACTAGATGTTTTTAAAAAAACACCCTTCAGTGTACAAGATTGCCTTCAGACGGCTTGGGAGTCGGAGAACTCCATACCCCCCAACATTTCTCCTTTGAAAATAGGGACACCCTAAGGAAAAGAGATTAACAGTAATCCTTCAAGTGGTTTGGCTATGCGTTGGTTAATGGGTTAATTGGTGAGCTATGAGGTAAAGGGGAGGGTCAGATGCCTTGTCAATCAAAGAATGCCTTGTCAACCAACCAGAGGCAGCTTTGCAAACCCAGCAGCCTTGTCAACCAACCAGAAGCCGTTTGTCAATGCCAGCAGCCTTGTCAACCAATCAGAGGGAGCATTTTCACTCCCAGCAGTAGGTATAAAACCAGCAGGCCCGGCCTGCGCTCAGGCCAATGGCCTGCGCTCAGGCCAATGGCCTGCGCTCAGGCCAATGGCCTGCGCTCAGGCCAATGGCCTGCGCTCAGGCCAATGGCCTGCGCTCAGGCCAATGGCCTGCGCTCAGGCCAATGGCCTGCGCTCAGGCCAATGGCCTGCGCTCAGGCCAATGGCCTGCGCTCAGGCCAATGGCCTGCGCTCAGGCCAATGGCCTGCGCTCAGGCCAATGGCCTGCGCTCAGGCCAATGGCCTGCGCTCAGGCCAATGGCCTGCGCTCAGGCCAATGGCCTGCGCTCAGGCCAATGGCCTGCGCTCAGGCCAATGGCCTGCGCTCAGGCCAATGGCCTGCGCTCAGGCCAATGGCCTGCGCTCTCCTTTCCCTCTGGATTTGACTTTTCCTCTTCTCTCCCCCCCCCCCACCTAATCTCAGGTTTTTTGTTTTCTTTATTTCCTTTACCACTCTTTCCTTCTTTCACACTCTTCCAGATTGTGCAACGTTTCCTCTTTCCTTCCTGGTCCTTTTGTCTCCTGCTTTTACAGAGGTCAGCACAAAAGGAGGAGGAGGATTTCTATATGGTAAATGTTTCAAAGTGGGGACTTCATCTGTGGTATGTCACAAATGGGACCTGCACCCAATTGTTGCAGTGTGTTCTGCTGCTTCTGTTTAGAGTTCCAGCCAGCTCTTCCCTCCAAGTGCATTACACAAGCACGCACACACAGAGACACGGGGACGCCCCATTCCATAATGATAATTTTATTCTTTATACCCCACACAACTGACTGGGTTGCCCCAGCCGCTCTGGGCGGCATCCATCATGTATAAAAACATAATAAAACACTAGATGTTTTTAAAAAAACACCCTTCAGTGTACAAGATTGCCTTCAGACGGCTTGGGAGTCGGAGAACTCCATACCCCCCAACATTTCTCCTTTGAAAATAGGGACACCCTAAGGAAAAGAGATTAACAGTAATCCTTCAAGTGGTTTGGCTATGCGTTGGTTAATGGGTTAATTGGTGAGCTATGAGGTAAAGGGGAGGGTCAGATGCCTTGTCAATCAAAGAATGCCTTGTCAACCAACCAGAGGCAGCTTTGCAAACCCAGCAGCCTTGTCAACCAACCAGAAGCCGTTTGTCAATGCCAGCAGCCTTGTCAACCAATCAGAGGGAGCATTTTCACTCCCAGCAGTAGGTATAAAACCAGCAGGCCCGGCCTGCGCTCAGGCCAATGGCCTGCGCTCAGGCCAATGGCCTGCGCTCAGGCCAATGGCCTGCGCTCAGGCCAATGGCCTGCGCTCAGGCCAATGGCCTGCGCTCAGGCCAATGGCCTGCGCTCAGGCCAATGGCCTGCGCTCAGGCCAATGGCCTGCGCTCAGGCCAATGGCCTGCGCTCAGGCCAATGGCCTGCGCTCAGGCCAATGGCCTGCGCTCAGGCCAATGGCCTGCGCTCAGGCCAATGGCCTGCGCTCAGGCCAATGGCCTGCGCTCAGGCCAATGGCCTGCGCGCTCCTTTCCCTCTGGATTTGACTTTTCCTCTTCTCTCCCCCCCCCCCACCTAATCTCAGGTTTTTTGTTTTCTTTATTTCCTTTACCACTCTTTCCTTCTTTCACACTCTTCCAGATTGTGCAACGTTTCCTCTTTCCTTCCTGGTCCTTTTGTCTCCTGCTTTTACAGAGGTCAGCACAAAAGGAGGAGGAGGATTTCTATATGGTAAATGTTTCAAAGTGGGGACTTCATCTGTGGTATGTCACAAATGGGACCTGCACCCAATTGTTGCAGTGTGTTCTGCTGCTTCTGTTTAGAGTTCCAGCCAGCTCTTCCCTCCAAGTGCATTACACAAGCACGCACACACAGAGACACGGGGACGCCCCATTCCATAATGATAATTTTATTCTTTATACCCCACACAACTGACTGGGTTGCCCCAGCCGCTCTGGGCGGCATCCATCATGTATAAAAACATAATAAAACACTAGATGTTTTTAAAAAAACACCCTTCAGTGTACAAGATTGCCTTCAGACGGCTTGGGAGTCGGAGAACTCCATACCCCCCAACATTTCTCCTTTGAAAATAGGGACACCCTAAGGAAAAGAGATTAACAGTAATCCTTCAAGTGGTTTGGCTATGCGTTGGTTAATGGGTTAATTGGTGAGCTATGAGGTAAAGGGGAGGGTCAGATGCCTTGTCAATCAAAGAATGCCTTGTCAACCAACCAGAGGCAGCTTTGCAAACCCAGCAGCCTTGTCAACCAACCAGAAGCCGTTTGTCAATGCCAGCAGCCTTGTCAACCAATCAGAGGGAGCATTTTCACTCCCAGCAGTAGGTATAAAACCAGCAGGCCAATGGCCTGCGCTCAGGCCAATGGCCTGCGCGCTCCTTTCCCTCTGGATTTGACTTTTCCTCTTCTCTCCCCCCCCCCACCTAATCTCAGGTTTTTTGTTTTCTTTATTTCCTTTACCACTCTTTCCTTCTTTCACACTCTTCCAGATTGTGCAACGTTTCCTCTTTCCTTCCTGGTCCTTTTGTCTCCTGCTTTTACAGAGGTCAGCACAAAAGGAGGAGGAGGATTTCTATATGGTAAATGTTTCAAAGTGGGGACTTCATCTGTGGTATGTCACAAATGGGACCTGCACCCAATTGTTGCAGTGTGTTCTGCTGCTTCTGTTTAGAGTTCCAGCCAGCTCTTCCCTCCAAGTGCATTACACAAGCACGCACACACAGAGACACGGGGACGCCCCATTCCATAATGATAATTTTATTCTTTATACCCCACACAACTGACTGGGTTGCCCCAGCCGCTCTGGGCGGCATCCATCATGTATAAAAACATAATAAAACACTAGATGTTTTTAAAAAAACACCCTTCAGTGTACAAGATTGCCTTCAGACGGCTTGGGAGTCGGAGAACTCCATACCCCCCAACATTTCTCCTTTGAAAATAGGGACACCCTAAGGAAAAGAGATTAACAGTAATCCTTCAAGTGGTTTGGCTATGCGTTGGTTAATGGGTTAATTGGTGAGCTATGAGGTAAAGGGGAGGGTCAGATGCCTTGTCAATCAAAGAATGCCTTGTCAACCAACCAGAGGCAGCTTTGCAAACCCAGCAGCCTTGTCAACCAACCAGAAGCCGTTTGTCAATGCCAGCAGCCTTGTCAACCAATCAGAGGGAGCATTTTCACTCCCAGCAGTAGGTATAAAACCAGCAGGCCCGGCCTGCGCTCAGGCCAATGGCCTGCGCTCAGGCCAATGGCCTGCGCTCAGGCCAATGGCCTGCGCTCAGGCCAATGGCCTGCGCTCAGGCCAATGGCCTGCGCTCAGGCCAATGGCCTGCGCTCAGGCCAATGGCCTGCGCTCAGGCCAATGGCCTGCGCTCAGGCCAATGGCCTGCGCTCAGGCCAATGGCCTGCGCTCAGGCCAATGGCCTGCGCTCAGGCCAATGGCCTGCGCTCAGGCCAATGGCCTGCGCTCAGGCCAATGGCCTGCGCTCAGGCCAATGGCCTGCGCTCAGGCCAATGGCCTGCGCTCAGGCCAATGGCCTGCGCTCAGGCCAATGGCCTGCGCTCAGGCCAATGGCCTGCGCTCAGGCCAATGGCCTGCGCTCAGGCCAATGGCCTGCGCTCAGGCCAATGGCCTGCGCTCTCCTTTCCCTCTGGATTTGACTTTTCCTCTTCTCTCCCCCCCCCCCCACCTAATCTCAGGTTTTTTGTTTTCTTTATTTCCTTTACCACTCTTTCCTTCTTTCACACTCTTCCAGATTGTGCAACGTTTCCTCTTTCCTTCCTGGTCCTTTTGTCTCCTGCTTTTACAGAGGTCAGCACAAAAGGAGGAGGAGGATTTCTATATGGTAAATGTTTCAAAGTGGGGACTTCATCTGTGGTATGTCACAAATGGGACCTGCACCCAATTGTTGCAGTGTGTTCTGCTGCTTCTGTTTAGAGTTCCAGCCAGCTCTTCCCTCCAAGTGCATTACACAAGCACGCACACACAGAGACACGGGGACGCCCCATTCCATAATGATAATTTTATTCTTTATACCCCACACAACTGACTGGGTTGCCCCAGCCGCTCTGGGCGGCATCCATCATGTATAAAAACATAATAAAACACTAGATGTTTTTAAAAAAACACCCTTCAGTGTACAAGATTGCCTTCAGACGGCTTGGGAGTCGGAGAACTCCATACCCCCCAACATTTCTCCTTTGAAAATAGGGACACCCTAAGGAAAAGAGATTAACAGTAATCCTTCAAGTGGTTTGGCTATGCGTTGGTTAATGGGTTAATTGGTGAGCTATGAGGTAAAGGGGAGGGTCAGATGCCTTGTCAATCAAAGAATGCCTTGTCAACCAACCAGAGGCAGCTTTGCAAACCCAGCAGCCTTGTCAACCAACCAGAAGCCGTTTGTCAATGCCAGCAGCCTTGTCAACCAATCAGAGGGAGCATTTTCACTCCCAGCAGTAGGTATAAAACCAGCAGGCCAATGGCCTGCGCTCAGGCCAATGGCCTGCGCGCTCCTTTCCCTCTGGATTTGACTTTTCCTCTTCTCTCCCCCCCCCCACCTAATCTCAGGTTTTTTGTTTTCTTTATTTCCTTTACCACTCTTTCCTTCTTTCACACTCTTCCAGATTGTGCAACGTTTCCTCTTTCCTTCCTGGTCCTTTTGTCTCCTGCTTTTACAGAGGTCAGCACAAAAGGAGGAGGAGGATTTCTATATGGTAAATGTTTCAAAGTGGGGACTTCATCTGTGGTATGTCACAAATGGGACCTGCACCCAATTGTTGCAGTGTGTTCTGCTGCTTCTGTTTAGAGTTCCAGCCAGCTCTTCCCTCCAAGTGCATTACACAAGCACGCACACACAGAGACACGGGGACGCCCCATTCCATAATGATAATTTTATTCTTTATACCCCACACAACTGACTGGGTTGCCCCAGCCGCTCTGGGCGGCATCCATCATGTATAAAAACATAATAAAACACTAGATGTTTTTAAAAAAACACCCTTCAGTGTACAAGATTGCCTTCAGACGGCTTGGGAGTCGGAGAACTCCATACCCCCCAACATTTCTCCTTTGAAAATAGGGACACCCTAAGGAAAAGAGATTAACAGTAATCCTTCAAGTGGTTTGGCTATGCGTTGGTTAATGGGTTAATTGGTGAGCTATGAGGTAAAGGGGAGGGTCAGATGCCTTGTCAATCAAAGAATGCCTTGTCAACCAACCAGAGGCAGCTTTGCAAACCCAGCAGCCTTGTCAACCAACCAGAAGCCGTTTGTCAATGCCAGCAGCCTTGTCAACCAATCAGAGGGAGCATTTTCACTCCCAGCAGTAGGTATAAAACCAGCAGGCCCGGCCTGCGCTCAGGCCAATGGCCTGCGCTCAGGCCAATGGCCTGCGCTCAGGCCAATGGCCTGCGCTCAGGCCAATGGCCTGCGCTCAGGCCAATGGCCTGCGCTCAGGCCAATGGCCTGCGCTCAGGCCAATGGCCTGCGCTCAGGCCAATGGCCTGCGCTCAGGCCAATGGCCTGCGCTCAGGCCAATGGCCTGCGCTCAGGCCAATGGCCTGCGCTCAGGCCAATGGCCTGCGCTCAGGCCAATGGCCTGCGCTCAGGCCAATGGCCTGCGCTCAGGCCAATGGCCTGCGCTCAGGCCAATGGCCTGCGCTCAGGCCAATGGCCTGCGCTCAGGCCAATGGCCTGCGCTCAGGCCAATGGCCTGCGCTCAGGCCAATGGCCTGCGCTCAGGCCAATGGCCTGCGCTCAGGCCAATGGCCTGCGCTCTCCTTTCCCTCTGGATTTGACTTTTCCTCTTCTCTCCCCCCCCCCCCACCTAATCTCAGGTTTTTTGTTTTCTTTATTTCCTTTACCACTCTTTCCTTCTTTCACACTCTTCCAGATTGTGCAACGTTTCCTCTTTCCTTCCTGGTCCTTTTGTCTCCTGCTTTTACAGAGGTCAGCACAAAAGGAGGAGGAGGATTTCTATATGGTAAATGTTTCAAAGTGGGGACTTCATCTGTGGTATGTCACAAATGGGACCTGCACCCAATTGTTGCAGTGTGTTCTGCTGCTTCTGTTTAGAGTTCCAGCCAGCTCTTCCCTCCAAGTGCATTACACAAGCACGCACACACAGAGACACGGGGACGCCCCATTCCATAATGATAATTTTATTCTTTATACCCCACACAACTGACTGGGTTGCCCCAGCCGCTCTGGGCGGCATCCATCATGTATAAAAACATAATAAAACACTAGATGTTTTTAAAAAAACACCCTTCAGTGTACAAGATTGCCTTCAGACGGCTTGGGAGTCGGAGAACTCCATACCCCCCAACATTTCTCCTTTGAAAATAGGGACACCCTAAGGAAAAGAGATTAACAGTAATCCTTCAAGTGGTTTGGCTATGCGTTGGTTAATGGGTTAATTGGTGAGCTATGAGGTAAAGGGGAGGGTCAGATGCCTTGTCAATCAAAGAATGCCTTGTCAACCAACCAGAGGCAGCTTTGCAAACCCAGCAGCCTTGTCAACCAACCAGAAGCCGTTTGTCAATGCCAGCAGCCTTGTCAACCAATCAGAGGGAGCATTTTCACTCCCAGCAGTAGGTATAAAACCAGCAGGCCCGGCCTGCGCTCAGGCCAATGGCCTGCGCTCAGGCCAATGGCCTGCGCTCAGGCCAATGGCCTGCGCTCAGGCCAATGGCCTGCGCTCAGGCCAATGGCCTGCGCTCAGGCCAATGGCCTGCGCTCAGGCCAATGGCCTGCGCTCAGGCCAATGGCCTGCGCTCAGGCCAATGGCCTGCGCTCAGGCCAATGGCCTGCGCTCAGGCCAATGGCCTGCGCTCAGGCCAATGGCCTGCGCTCAGGCCAATGGCCTGCGCTCAGGCCAATGGCCTGCGCTCAGGCCAATGGCCTGCGCTCAGGCCAATGGCCTGCGCTCAGGCCAATGGCCTGCGCGCTCCTTTCCCTCTGGATTTGACTTTTCCTCTTCTCTCCCCCCCCCCCACCTAATCTCAGGTTTTTTGTTTTCTTTATTTCCTTTACCACTCTTTCCTTCTTTCACACTCTTCCAGATTGTGCAACGTTTCCTCTTTCCTTCCTGGTCCTTTTGTCTCCTGCTTTTACAGAGGTCAGCACAAAAGGAGGAGGAGGATTTCTATATGGTAAATGTTTCAAAGTGGGGACTTCATCTGTGGTATGTCACAAATGGGACCTGCACCCAATTGTTGCAGTGTGTTCTGCTGCTTCTGTTTAGAGTTCCAGCCAGCTCTTCCCTCCAAGTGCATTACACAAGCACGCACACACAGAGACACGGGGACGCCCCATTCCATAATGATAATTTTATTCTTTATACCCCACACAACTGACTGGGTTGCCCCAGCCGCTCTGGGCGGCATCCATCATGTATAAAAACATAATAAAACACTAGATGTTTTTAAAAAAACACCCTTCAGTGTACAAGATTGCCTTCAGACGGCTTGGGAGTCGGAGAACTCCATACCCCCCAACATTTCTCCTTTGAAAATAGGGACACCCTAAGGAAAAGAGATTAACAGTAATCCTTCAAGTGGTTTGGCTATGCGTTGGTTAATGGGTTAATTGGTGAGCTATGAGGTAAAGGGGAGGGTCAGATGCCTTGTCAATCAAAGAATGCCTTGTCAACCAACCAGAGGCAGCTTTGCAAACCCAGCAGCCTTGTCAACCAACCAGAAGCCGTTTGTCAATGCCAGCAGCCTTGTCAACCAATCAGAGGGAGCATTTTCACTCCCAGCAGTAGGTATAAAACCAGCAGGCCAATGGCCTGCGCTCAGGCCAATGGCCTGCGCGCTCCTTTCCCTCTGGATTTGACTTTTCCTCTTCTCTCCCCCCCCCCACCTAATCTCAGGTTTTTTGTTTTCTTTATTTCCTTTACCACTCTTTCCTTCTTTCACACTCTTCCAGATTGTGCAACGTTTCCTCTTTCCTTCCTGGTCCTTTTGTCTCCTGCTTTTACAGAGGTCAGCACAAAAGGAGGAGGAGGATTTCTATATGGTAAATGTTTCAAAGTGGGGACTTCATCTGTGGTATGTCACAAATGGGACCTGCACCCAATTGTTGCAGTGTGTTCTGCTGCTTCTGTTTAGAGTTCCAGCCAGCTCTTCCCTCCAAGTGCATTACACAAGCACGCACACACAGAGACACGGGGACGCCCCATTCCATAATGATAATTTTATTCTTTATACCCCACACAACTGACTGGGTTGCCCCAGCCGCTCTGGGCGGCATCCATCATGTATAAAAACATAATAAAACACTAGATGTTTTTAAAAAAACACCCTTCAGTGTACAAGATTGCCTTCAGACGGCTTGGGAGTCGGAGAACTCCATACCCCCCAACATTTCTCCTTTGAAAATAGGGACACCCTAAGGAAAAGAGATTAACAGTAATCCTTCAAGTGGTTTGGCTATGCGTTGGTTAATGGGTTAATTGGTGAGCTATGAGGTAAAGGGGAGGGTCAGATGCCTTGTCAATCAAAGAATGCCTTGTCAACCAACCAGAGGCAGCTTTGCAAACCCAGCAGCCTTGTCAACCAACCAGAAGCCGTTTGTCAATGCCAGCAGCCTTGTCAACCAATCAGAGGGAGCATTTTCACTCCCAGCAGTAGGTATAAAACCAGCAGGCCAATGGCCTGCGCTCAGGCCAATGGCCTGCGCTCAGGCCAATGGCCTGCGCTCTCCTTTCCCTCTGGATTTGACTTTTCCTCTTCTCTCCCCCCCCCCCCACCTAATCTCAGGTTTTTTGTTTTCTTTATTTCCTTTACCACTCTTTCCTTCTTTCACACTCTTCCAGATTGTGCAACGTTTCCTCTTTCCTTCCTGGTCCTTTTGTCTCCTGCTTTTACAGAGGTCAGCACAAAAGGAGGAGGAGGATTTCTATATGGTAAATGTTTCAAAGTGGGGACTTCATCTGTGGTATGTCACAAATGGGACCTGCACCCAATTGTTGCAGTGTGTTCTGCTGCTTCTGTTTAGAGTTCCAGCCAGCTCTTCCCTCCAAGTGCATTACACAAGCACGCACACACAGAGACACGGGGACGCCCCATTCCATAATGATAATTTTATTCTTTATACCCCACACAACTGACTGGGTTGCCCCAGCCGCTCTGGGCGGCATCCATCATGTATAAAAACATAATAAAACACTAGATGTTTTTAAAAAAACACCCTTCAGTGTACAAGATTGCCTTCAGACGGCTTGGGAGTCGGAGAACTCCATACCCCCCAACATTTCTCCTTTGAAAATAGGGACACCCTAAGGAAAAGAGATTAACAGTAATCCTTCAAGTGGTTTGGCTATGCGTTGGTTAATGGGTTAATTGGTGAGCTATGAGGTAAAGGGGAGGGTCAGATGCCTTGTCAATCAAAGAATGCCTTGTCAACCAACCAGAGGCAGCTTTGCAAACCCAGCAGCCTTGTCAACCAACCAGAAGCCGTTTGTCAATGCCAGCAGCCTTGTCAACCAATCAGAGGGAGCATTTTCACTCCCAGCAGTAGGTATAAAACCAGCAGGCCCGGCCTGCGCTCAGGCCAATGGCCTGCGCTCAGGCCAATGGCCTGCGCTCAGGCCAATGGCCTGCGCTCAGGCCAATGGCCTGCGCTCAGGCCAATGGCCTGCGCTCAGGCCAATGGCCTGCGCTCAGGCCAATGGCCTGCGCTCAGGCCAATGGCCTGCGCTCAGGCCAATGGCCTGCGCTCAGGCCAATGGCCTGCGCTCAGGCCAATGGCCTGCGCTCAGGCCAATGGCCTGCGCTCAGGCCAATGGCCTGCGCTCAGGCCAATGGCCTGCGCTCAGGCCAATGGCCTGCGCTCAGGCCAATGGCCTGCGCTCAGGCCAATGGCCTGCGCTCAGGCCAATGGCCTGCGCTCAGGCCAATGGCCTGCGCTCAGGCCAATGGCCTGCGCTCAGGCCAATGGCCTGCGCTCAGGCCAATGGCCTGCGCTCAGGCCAATGGCCTGCGCTCAGGCCAATGGCCTGCGCTCAGGCCAATGGCCTGCGCTCAGGCCAATGGCCTGCGCTCAGGCCAATGGCCTGCGCTCTCCTTTCCCTCTGGATTTGACTTTTCCTCTTCTCTCCCCCCCCCCCCACCTAATCTCAGGTTTTTTGTTTTCTTTATTTCCTTTACCACTCTTTCCTTCTTTCACACTCTTCCAGATTGTGCAACGTTTCCTCTTTCCTTCCTGGTCCTTTTGTCTCCTGCTTTTACAGAGGTCAGCACAAAAGGAGGAGGAGGATTTCTATATGGTAAATGTTTCAAAGTGGGGACTTCATCTGTGGTATGTCACAAATGGGACCTGCACCCAATTGTTGCAGTGTGTTCTGCTGCTTCTGTTTAGAGTTCCAGCCAGCTCTTCCCTCCAAGTGCATTACACAAGCACGCACACACAGAGACACGGGGACGCCCCATTCCATAATGATAATTTTATTCTTTATACCCCACACAACTGACTGGGTTGCCCCAGCCGCTCTGGGCGGCATCCATCATGTATAAAAACATAATAAAACACTAGATGTTTTTAAAAAAACACCCTTCAGTGTACAAGATTGCCTTCAGACGGCTTGGGAGTCGGAGAACTCCATACCCCCCAACATTTCTCCTTTGAAAATAGGGACACCCTAAGGAAAAGAGATTAACAGTAATCCTTCAAGTGGTTTGGCTATGCGTTGGTTAATGGGTTAATTGGTGAGCTATGAGGTAAAGGGGAGGGTCAGATGCCTTGTCAATCAAAGAATGCCTTGTCAACCAACCAGAGGCAGCTTTGCAAACCCAGCAGCCTTGTCAACCAACCAGAAGCCGTTTGTCAATGCCAGCAGCCTTGTCAACCAATCAGAGGGAGCATTTTCACTCCCAGCAGTAGGTATAAAACCAGCAGGCCAATGGCCTGCGCTCAGGCCAATGGCCTGCGCTCTCCTTTCCCTCTGGATTTGACTTTTCCTCTTCTCTCCCCCCCCCCACCTAATCTCAGGTTTTTTGTTTTCTTTATTTCCTTTAGCACTCTTTCCTTCTTTCACACTCTTCCAGATTGTGCAACGTTTCCTCTTTCCTTCCTGGTCCTTTTGTCTCCTGCTTTTACAGAGGTCAGCACAAAAGGAGGAGGAGGATTTCTATATGGTAAATGTTTCAAAGTGGGGACTTCATCTGTGGTATGTCACAAATGGGACCTGCACCCAATTGTTGCAGTGTGTTCTGCTGCTTCTGTTTAGAGTTCCAGCCAGCTCTTCCCTCCAAGTGCATTACACAAGCACGCACACACAGAGACACGGGGACGCCCCATTCCATAATGATAATTTTATTCTTTATACCCCACACAACTGACTGGGTTGCCCCAGCCGCTCTGGGCGGCATCCATCATGTATAAAAACATAATAAAACACTAGATGTTTTTAAAAAAACACCCTTCAGTGTACAAGATTGCCTTCAGACGGCTTGGGAGTCGGAGAACTCCATACCCCCCAACATTTCTCCTTTGAAAATAGGGACACCCTAAGGAAAAGAGATTAACAGTAATCCTTCAAGTGGTTTGGCTATGCGTTGGTTAATGGGTTAATTGGTGAGCTATGAGGTAAAGGGGAGGGTCAGATGCCTTGTCAATCAAAGAATGCCTTGTCAACCAACCAGAGGCAGCTTTGCAAACCCAGCAGCCTTGTCAACCAACCAGAAGCCGTTTGTCAATGCCAGCAGCCTTGTCAACCAATCAGAGGGAGCATTTTCACTCCCAGCAGTAGGTATAAAACCAGCAGGCCAATGGCCTGCGCTCAGGCCAATGGCCTGCGCTCAGGCCAATGGCCTGCGCGCTCCTTTCCCTCTGGATTTGACTTTTCCTCTTCTCTCCCCCCCCCCCACCTAATCTCAGGTTTTTTGTTTTCTTTATTTCCTTTACCACTCTTTCCTTCTTTCACACTCTTCCAGATTGTGCAACGTTTCCTCTTTCCTTCCTGGTCCTTTTGTCTCCTGCTTTTACAGAGGTCAGCACAAAAGGAGGAGGAGGATTTCTATATGGTAAATGTTTCAAAGTGGGGACTTCATCTGTGGTATGTCACAAATGGGACCTGCACCCAATTGTTGCAGTGTGTTCTGCTGCTTCTGTTTAGAGTTCCAGCCAGCTCTTCCCTCCAAGTGCATTACACAAGCACGCACACACAGAGACACGGGGACGCCCCATTCCATAATGATAATTTTATTCTTTATACCCCACACAACTGACTGGGTTGCCCCAGCCGCTCTGGGCGGCATCCATCATGTATAAAAACATAATAAAACACTAGATGTTTTTAAAAAAACACCCTTCAGTGTACAAGATTGCCTTCAGACGGCTTGGGAGTCGGAGAACTCCATACCCCCCAACATTTCTCCTTTGAAAATAGGGACACCCTAAGGAAAAGAGATTAACAGTAATCCTTCAAGTGGTTTGGCTATGCGTTGGTTAATGGGTTAATTGGTGAGCTATGAGGTAAAGGGGAGGGTCAGATGCCTTGTCAATCAAAGAATGCCTTGTCAACCAACCAGAGGCAGCTTTGCAAACCCAGCAGCCTTGTCAACCAACCAGAAGCCGTTTGTCAATGCCAGCAGCCTTGTCAACCAATCAGAGGGAGCATTTTCACTCCCAGCAGTAGGTATAAAACCAGCAGGCCAATGGCCTGCGCTCAGGCCAATGGCCTGCGCTCTCCTTTCCCTCTGGATTTGACTTTTCCTCTTCTCTCCCCCCCCCCACCTAATCTCAGGTTTTTTGTTTTCTTTATTTCCTTTAGCACTCTTTCCTTCTTTCACACTCTTCCAGATTGTGCAACGTTTCCTCTTTCCTTCCTGGTCCTTTTGTCTCCTGCTTTTACAGAGGTCAGCACAAAAGGAGGAGGAGGATTTCTATATGGTAAATGTTTCAAAGTGGGGACTTCATCTGTGGTATGTCACAAATGGGACCTGCACCCAATTGTTGCAGTGTGTTCTGCTGCTTCTGTTTAGAGTTCCAGCCAGCTCTTCCCTCCAAGTGCATTACACAAGCACGCACACACAGAGACACGGGGACGCCCCATTCCATAATGATAATTTTATTCTTTATACCCCACACAACTGACTGGGTTGCCCCAGCCGCTCTGGGCGGCATCCATCATGTATAAAAACATAATAAAACACTAGATGTTTTTAAAAAAACACCCTTCAGTGTACAAGATTGCCTTCAGACGGCTTGGGAGTCGGAGAACTCCATACCCCCCAACATTTCTCCTTTGAAAATAGGGACACCCTAAGGAAAAGAGATTAACAGTAATCCTTCAAGTGGTTTGGCTATGCGTTGGTTAATGGGTTAATTGGTGAGCTATGAGGTAAAGGGGAGGGTCAGATGCCTTGTCAATCAAAGAATGCCTTGTCAACCAACCAGAGGCAGCTTTGCAAACCCAGCAGCCTTGTCAACCAACCAGAAGCCGTTTGTCAATGCCAGCAGCCTTGTCAACCAATCAGAGGGAGCATTTTCACTCCCAGCAGTAGGTATAAAACCAGCAGGCCAATGGCCTGCGCTCAGGCCAATGGCCTGCGCTCAGGCCAATGGCCTGCGCGCTCCTTTCCCTCTGGATTTGACTTTTCCTCTTCTCTCCCCCCCCCCCACCTAATCTCAGGTTTTTTGTTTTCTTTATTTCCTTTACCACTCTTTCCTTCTTTCACACTCTTCCAGATTGTGCAACGTTTCCTCTTTCCTTCCTGGTCCTTTTGTCTCCTGCTTTTACAGAGGTCAGCACAAAAGGAGGAGGAGGATTTCTATATGGTAAATGTTTCAAAGTGGGGACTTCATCTGTGGTATGTCACAAATGGGACCTGCACCCAATTGTTGCAGTGTGTTCTGCTGCTTCTGTTTAGAGTTCCAGCCAGCTCTTCCCTCCAAGTGCATTACACAAGCACGCACACACAGAGACACGGGGACGCCCCATTCCATAATGATAATTTTATTCTTTATACCCCACACAACTGACTGGGTTGCCCCAGCCGCTCTGGGCGGCATCCATCATGTATAAAAACATAATAAAACACTAGATGTTTTTAAAAAAACACCCTTCAGTGTACAAGATTGCCTTCAGACGGCTTGGGAGTCGGAGAACTCCATACCCCCCAACATTTCTCCTTTGAAAATAGGGACACCCTAAGGAAAAGAGATTAACAGTAATCCTTCAAGTGGTTTGGCTATGCGTTGGTTAATGGGTTAATTGGTGAGCTATGAGGTAAAGGGGAGGGTCAGATGCCTTGTCAATCAAAGAATGCCTTGTCAACCAACCAGAGGCAGCTTTGCAAACCCAGCAGCCTTGTCAACCAACCAGAAGCCGTTTGTCAATGCCAGCAGCCTTGTCAACCAATCAGAGGGAGCATTTTCACTCCCAGCAGTAGGTATAAAACCAGCAGGCCAATGGCCTGCGCTCAGGCCAATGGCCTGCGCTCAGGCCAATGGCCTGCGCGCTCCTTTCCCTCTGGATTTGACTTTTCCTCTTCTCTCCCCCCCCCCCCACCTAATCTCAGGTTTTTTGTTTTCTTTATTTCCTTTACCACTCTTTCCTTCTTTCACACTCTTCCAGATTGTGCAACGTTTCCTCTTTCCTTCCTGGTCCTTTTGTCTCCTGCTTTTACAGAGGTCAGCACAAAAGGAGGAGGAGGATTTCTATATGGTAAATGTTTCAAAGTGGGGACTTCATCTGTGGTATGTCACAAATGGGACCTGCACCCAATTGTTGCAGTGTGTTCTGCTGCTTCTGTTTAGAGTTCCAGCCAGCTCTTCCCTCCAAGTGCATTACACAAGCACGCACACACAGAGACACGGGGACGCCCCATTCCATAATGATAATTTTATTCTTTATACCCCACACAACTGACTGGGTTGCCCCAGCCGCTCTGGGCGGCATCCATCATGTATAAAAACATAATAAAACACTAGATGTTTTTAAAAAAACACCCTTCAGTGTACAAGATTGCCTTCAGACGGCTTGGGAGTCGGAGAACTCCATACCCCCCAACATTTCTCCTTTGAAAATAGGGACACCCTAAGGAAAAGAGATTAACAGTAATCCTTCAAGTGGTTTGGCTATGCGTTGGTTAATGGGTTAATTGGTGAGCTATGAGGTAAAGGGGAGGGTCAGATGCCTTGTCAATCAAAGAATGCCTTGTCAACCAACCAGAGGCAGCTTTGCAAACCCAGCAGCCTTGTCAACCAACCAGAAGCCGTTTGTCAATGCCAGCAGCCTTGTCAACCAATCAGAGGGAGCATTTTCACTCCCAGCAGTAGGTATAAAACCAGCAGGCCCGGCCTGCGCTCAGGCCAATGGCCTGCGCTCAGGCCAATGGCCTGCGCTCAGGCCAATGGCCTGCGCTCAGGCCAATGGCCTGCGCTCAGGCCAATGGCCTGCGCTCAGGCCAATGGCCTGCGCTCAGGCCAATGGCCTGCGCTCAGGCCAATGGCCTGCGCTCAGGCCAATGGCCTGCGCTCAGGCCAATGGCCTGCGCTCAGGCCAATGGCCTGCGCTCAGGCCAATGGCCTGCGCTCAGGCCAATGGCCTGCGCTCAGGCCAATGGCCTGCGCTCAGGCCAATGGCCTGCGCTCAGGCCAATGGCCTGCGCTCAGGCCAATGGCCTGCGCTCAGGCCAATGGCCTGCGCTCAGGCCAATGGCCTGCGCTCAGGCCAATGGCCTGCGCTCAGGCCAATGGCCTGCGCTCAGGCCAATGGCCTGCGCTCAGGCCAATGGCCTGCGCTCTCCTTTCCCTCTGGATTTGACTTTTCCTCTTCTCTCCCCCCCCCCCCCACCTAATCTCAGGTTTTTTGTTTTCTTTATTTCCTTTACCACTCTTTCCTTCTTTCACACTCTTCCAGATTGTGCAACGTTTCCTCTTTCCTTCCTGGTCCTTTTGTCTCCTGCTTTTACAGAGGTCAGCACAAAAGGAGGAGGAGGATTTCTATATGGTAAATGTTTCAAAGTGGGGACTTCATCTGTGGTATGTCACAAATGGGACCTGCACCCAATTGTTGCAGTGTGTTCTGCTGCTTCTGTTTAGAGTTCCAGCCAGCTCTTCCCTCCAAGTGCATTACACAAGCACGCACACACAGAGACACGGGGACGCCCCATTCCATAATGATAATTTTATTCTTTATACCCCACACAACTGACTGGGTTGCCCCAGCCGCTCTGGGCGGCATCCATCATGTATAAAAACATAATAAAACACTAGATGTTTTTAAAAAAACACCCTTCAGTGTACAAGATTGCCTTCAGACGGCTTGGGAGTCGGAGAACTCCATACCCCCCAACATTTCTCCTTTGAAAATAGGGACACCCTAAGGAAAAGAGATTAACAGTAATCCTTCAAGTGGTTTGGCTATGCGTTGGTTAATGGGTTAATTGGTGAGCTATGAGGTAAAGGGGAGGGTCAGATGCCTTGTCAATCAAAGAATGCCTTGTCAACCAACCAGAGGCAGCTTTGCAAACCCAGCAGCCTTGTCAACCAACCAGAAGCCGTTTGTCAATGCCAGCAGCCTTGTCAACCAATCAGAGGGAGCATTTTCACTCCCAGCAGTAGGTATAAAACCAGCAGGCCAATGGCCTGCGCTCAGGCCAATGGCCTGCGCGCTCCTTTCCCTCTGGATTTGACTTTTCCTCTTCTCTCCCCCCCCCCACCTAATCTCAGGTTTTTTGTTTTCTTTATTTCCTTTACCACTCTTTCCTTCTTTCACACTCTTCCAGATTGTGCAACGTTTCCTCTTTCCTTCCTGGTCCTTTTGTCTCCTGCTTTTACAGAGGTCAGCACAAAAGGAGGAGGAGGATTTCTATATGGTAAATGTTTCAAAGTGGGGACTTCATCTGTGGTATGTCACAAATGGGACCTGCACCCAATTGTTGCAGTGTGTTCTGCTGCTTCTGTTTAGAGTTCCAGCCAGCTCTTCCCTCCAAGTGCATTACACAAGCACGCACACACAGAGACACGGGGACGCCCCATTCCATAATGATAATTTTATTCTTTATACCCCACACAACTGACTGGGTTGCCCCAGCCGCTCTGGGCGGCATCCATCATGTATAAAAACATAATAAAACACTAGATGTTTTTAAAAAAACACCCTTCAGTGTACAAGATTGCCTTCAGACGGCTTGGGAGTCGGAGAACTCCATACCCCCCAACATTTCTCCTTTGAAAATAGGGACACCCTAAGGAAAAGAGATTAACAGTAATCCTTCAAGTGGTTTGGCTATGCGTTGGTTAATGGGTTAATTGGTGAGCTATGAGGTAAAGGGGAGGGTCAGATGCCTTGTCAATCAAAGAATGCCTTGTCAACCAACCAGAGGCAGCTTTGCAAACCCAGCAGCCTTGTCAACCAACCAGAAGCCGTTTGTCAATGCCAGCAGCCTTGTCAACCAATCAGAGGGAGCATTTTCACTCCCAGCAGTAGGTATAAAACCAGCAGGCCCGGCCTGCGCTCAGGCCAATGGCCTGCGCTCAGGCCAATGGCCTGCGCTCAGGCCAATGGCCTGCGCTCAGGCCAATGGCCTGCGCTCAGGCCAATGGCCTGCGCTCAGGCCAATGGCCTGCGCTCAGGCCAATGGCCTGCGCTCAGGCCAATGGCCTGCGCTCAGGCCAATGGCCTGCGCTCAGGCCAATGGCCTGCGCTCAGGCCAATGGCCTGCGCTCAGGCCAATGGCCTGCGCTCAGGCCAATGGCCTGCGCTCAGGCCAATGGCCTGCGCTCAGGCCAATGGCCTGCGCTCAGGCCAATGGCCTGCGCTCAGGCCAATGGCCTGCGCTCAGGCCAATGGCCTGCGCTCAGGCCAATGGCCTGCGCTCAGGCCAATGGCCTGCGCTCAGGCCAATGGCCTGCGCTCAGGCCAATGGCCTGCGCTCTCCTTTCCCTCTGGATTTGACTTTTCCTCTTCTCTCCCCCCCCCCCCACCTAATCTCAGGTTTTTTGTTTTCTTTATTTCCTTTACCACTCTTTCCTTCTTTCACACTCTTCCAGATTGTGCAACGTTTCCTCTTTCCTTCCTGGTCCTTTTGTCTCCTGCTTTTACAGAGGTCAGCACAAAAGGAGGAGGAGGATTTCTATATGGTAAATGTTTCAAAGTGGGGACTTCATCTGTGGTATGTCACAAATGGGACCTGCACCCAATTGTTGCAGTGTGTTCTGCTGCTTCTGTTTAGAGTTCCAGCCAGCTCTTCCCTCCAAGTGCATTACACAAGCACGCACACACAGAGACACGGGGACGCCGCATTCCATAATGATAATTTTATTCTTTATACCCCACACAACTGACTGGGTTGCCCCAGCCGCTCTGGGCGGCATCCATCATGTATAAAAACATAATAAAACACTAGATGTTTTTAAAAAAACACCCTTCAGTGTACAAGATTGCCTTCAGACGGCTTGGGAGTCGGAGAACTCCATACCCCCCAACATTTCTCCTTTGAAAATAGGGACACCCTAAGGAAAAGAGATTAACAGTAATCCTTCAAGTGGTTTGGCTATGCGTTGGTTAATGGGTTAATTGGTGAGCTATGAGGTAAAGGGGAGGGTCAGATGCCTTGTCAATCAAAGAATGCCTTGTCAACCAACCAGAGGCAGCTTTGCAAACCCAGCAGCCTTGTCAACCAACCAGAAGCCGTTTGTCAATGCCAGCAGCCTTGTCAACCAATCAGAGGGAGCATTTTCACTCCCAGCAGTAGGTATAAAACCAGCAGGCCAATGGCCTGCGCTCAGGCCAATGGCCTGCGCGCTCCTTTCCCTCTGGATTTGACTTTTCCTCTTCTCTCCCCCCCCCCCCACCTAATCTCAGGTTTTTTGTTTTCTTTATTTCCTTTACCACTCTTTCCTTCTTTCACACTCTTCCAGATTGTGCAACGTTTCCTCTTTCCTTCCTGGTCCTTTTGTCTCCTGCTTTTACAGAGGTCAGCACAAAAGGAGGAGGAGGATTTCTATATGGTAAATGTTTCAAAGTGGGGACTTCATCTGTGGTATGTCACAAATGGGACCTGCACCCAATTGTTGCAGTGTGTTCTGCTGCTTCTGTTTAGAGTTCCAGCCAGCTCTTCCCTCCAAGTGCATTACACAAGCACGCACACACAGAGACACGGGGACGCCCCATTCCATAATGATAATTTTATTCTTTATACCCCACACAACTGACTGGGTTGCCCCAGCCGCTCTGGGCGGCATCCATCATGTATAAAAACATAATAAAACACTAGATGTTTTTAAAAAAACACCCTTCAGTGTACAAGATTGCCTTCAGATGGCTTGGGAGTCGGAGAACTCCATACCCCCCAACATTTCTCCTTTGAAAATAGGGACACCCTAAGGAAAAGAGATTAACAGTAATCCTTCAAGTGGTTTGGCTATGCGTTGGTTAATGGGTTAATTGGTGAGCTATGAGGTAAAGGGGAGGGTCAGATGCCTTGTCAATCAAAGAATGCCTTGTCAACCAACCAGAGGCAGCTTTGCAAACCCAGCAGCCTTGTCAACCAACCAGAAGCCGTTTGTCAATGCCAGCAGCCTTGTCAACCAATCAGAGGGAGCATTTTCACTCCCAGCAGTAGGTATAAAACCAGCAGGCCCGGCCTGCGCTCAGGCCAATGGCCTGCGCTCAGGCCAATGGCCTGCGCTCAGGCCAATGGCCTGCGCTCAGGCCAATGGCCTGCGCTCAGGCCAATGGCCTGCGCTCAGGCCAATGGCCTGCGCTCAGGCCAATGGCCTGCGCTCAGGCCAATGGCCTGCGCTCAGGCCAATGGCCTGCGCTCAGGCCAATGGCCTGCGCTCAGGCCAATGGCCTGCGCTCAGGCCAATGGCCTGCGCTCAGGCCAATGGCCTGCGCTCAGGCCAATGGCCTGCGCTCAGGCCAATGGCCTGCGCTCAGGCCAATGGCCTGCGCTCAGGCCAATGGCCTGCGCTCAGGCCAATGGCCTGCGCTCAGGCCAATGGCCTGCGCTCAGGCCAATGGCCTGCGCTCAGGCCAATGGCCTGCGCTCAGGCCAATGGCCTGCGCTCTCCTTTCCCTCTGGATTTGACTTTTCCTCTTCTCTCCCCCCCCCCACCTAATCTCAGGTTTTTTGTTTTCTTTATTTCCTTTACCACTCTTTCCTTCTTTCACACTCTTCCAGATTGTGCAACGTTTCCTCTTTCCTTCCTGGTCCTTTTGTCTCCTGCTTTTACAGAGGTCAGCACAAAAGGAGGAGGAGGATTTCTATATGGTAAATGTTTCAAAGTGGGGACTTCATCTGTGGTATGTCACAAATGGGACCTGCACCCAATTGTTGCAGTGTGTTCTGCTGCTTCTGTTTAGAGTTCCAGCCAGCTCTTCCCTCCAAGTGCATTACACAAGCACGCACACACAGAGACACGGGGACGCCCCATTCCATAATGATAATTTTATTCTTTATACCCCACACAACTGACTGGGTTGCCCCAGCCGCTCTGGGCGGCATCCATCATGTATAAAAACATAATAAAACACTAGATGTTTTTAAAAAAACACCCTTCAGTGTACAAGATTGCCTTCAGACGGCTTGGGAGTCGGAGAACTCCATACCCCCCAACATTTCTCCTTTGAAAATAGGGACACCCTAAGGAAAAGAGATTAACAGTAATCCTTCAAGTGGTTTGGCTATGCGTTGGTTAATGGGTTAATTGGTGAGCTATGAGGTAAAGGGGAGGGTCAGATGCCTTGTCAATCAAAGAATGCCTTGTCAACCAACCAGAGGCAGCTTTGCAAACCCAGCAGCCTTGTCAACCAACCAGAAGCCGTTTGTCAATGCCAGCAGCCTTGTCAACCAATCAGAGGGAGCATTTTCACTCCCAGCAGTAGGTATAAAACCAGCAGGCCAATGGCCTGCGCTCAGGCCAATGGCCTGCGCGCTCCTTTCCCTCTGGATTTGACTTTTCCTCTTCTCTCCCCCCCCCCCCACCTAATCTCAGGTTTTTTGTTTTCTTTATTTCCTTTACCACTCTTTCCTTCTTTCACACTCTTCCAGATTGTGCAACGTTTCCTCTTTCCTTCCTGGTCCTTTTGTCTCCTGCTTTTACAGAGGTCAGCACAAAAGGAGGAGGAGGATTTCTATATGGTAAATGTTTCAAAGTGGGGACTTCATCTGTGGTATGTCACAAATGGGACCTGCACCCAATTGTTGCAGTGTGTTCTGCTGCTTCTGTTTAGAGTTCCAGCCAGCTCTTCCCTCCAAGTGCATTACACAAGCACGCACACACAGAGACACGGGGACGCCCCATTCCATAATGATAATTTTATTCTTTATACCCCACACAACTGACTGGGTTGCCCCAGCCGCTCTGGGCGGCATCCATCATGTATAAAAACATAATAAAACACTAGATGTTTTTAAAAAAACACCCTTCAGTGTACAAGATTGCCTTCAGACGGCTTGGGAGTCGGAGAACTCCATACCCCCCAACATTTCTCCTTTGAAAATAGGGACACCCTAAGGAAAAGAGATTAACAGTAATCCTTCAAGTGGTTTGGCTATGCGTTGGTTAATGGGTTAATTGGTGAGCTATGAGGTAAAGGGGAGGGTCAGATGCCTTGTCAATCAAAGAATGCCTTGTCAACCAACCAGAGGCAGCTTTGCAAACCCAGCAGCCTTGTCAACCAACCAGAAGCCGTTTGTCAATGCCAGCAGCCTTGTCAACCAATCAGAGGGAGCATTTTCACTCCCAGCAGTAGGTATAAAACCAGCAGGCCCGGCCTGCGCTCAGGCCAATGGCCTGCGCTCAGGCCAATGGCCTGCGCTCAGGCCAATGGCCTGCGCTCAGGCCAATGGCCTGCGCTCAGGCCAATGGCCTGCGCTCAGGCCAATGGCCTGCGCTCAGGCCAATGGCCTGCGCTCAGGCCAATGGCCTGCGCTCAGGCCAATGGCCTGCGCTCAGGCCAATGGCCTGCGCTCAGGCCAATGGCCTGCGCTCAGGCCAATGGCCTGCGCTCAGGCCAATGGCCTGCGCTCAGGCCAATGGCCTGCGCTCAGGCCAATGGCCTGCGCTCAGGCCAATGGCCTGCGCTCAGGCCAATGGCCTGCGCTCAGGCCAATGGCCTGCGCTCAGGCCAATGGCCTGCGCTCAGGCCAATGGCCTGCGCTCAGGCCAATGGCCTGCGCTCAGGCCAATGGCCTGCGCTCAGGCCAATGGCCTGCGCTCAGGCCAATGGCCTGCGCTCAGGCCAATGGCCTGCGCTCTCCTTTCCCTCTGGATTTGACTTTTCCTCTTCTCTCCCCCCCCCCCACCTAATCTCAGGTTTTTTGTTTTCTTTATTTCCTTTACCACTCTTTCCTTCTTTCACACTCTTCCAGATTGTGCAACGTTTCCTCTTTCCTTCCTGGTCCTTTTGTCTCCTGCTTTTACAGAGGTCAGCACAAAAGGAGGAGGAGGATTTCTATATGGTAAATGTTTCAAAGTGGGGACTTCATCTGTGGTATGTCACAAATGGGACCTGCACCCAATTGTTGCAGTGTGTTCTGCTGCTTCTGTTTAGAGTTCCAGCCAGCTCTTCCCTCCAAGTGCATTACACAAGCACGCACACACAGAGACACGGGGACGCCCCATTCCATAATGATAATTTTATTCTTTATACCCCACACAACTGACTGGGTTGCCCCAGCCGCTCTGGGCGGCATCCATCATGTATAAAAACATAATAAAACACTAGATGTTTTTAAAAAAACACCCTTCAGTGTACAAGATTGCCTTCAGACGGCTTGGGAGTCGGAGAACTCCATACCCCCCAACATTTCTCCTTTGAAAATAGGGACACCCTAAGGAAAAGAGATTAACAGTAATCCTTCAAGTGGTTTGGCTATGCGTTGGTTAATGGGTTAATTGGTGAGCTATGAGGTAAAGGGGAGGGTCAGATGCCTTGTCAATCAAAGAATGCCTTGTCAACCAACCAGAGGCAGCTTTGCAAACCCAGCAGCCTTGTCAACCAACCAGAAGCCGTTTGTCAATGCCAGCAGCCTTGTCAACCAATCAGAGGGAGCATTTTCACTCCCAGCAGTAGGTATAAAACCAGCAGGCCAATGGCCTGCGCTCAGGCCAATGGCCTGCGCGCTCCTTTCCCTCTGGATTTGACTTTTCCTCTTCTCTCCCCCCCCCCACCTAATCTCAGGTTTTTTGTTTTCTTTATTTCCTTTACCACTCTTTCCTTCTTTCACACTCTTCCAGATTGTGCAACGTTTCCTCTTTCCTTCCTGGTCCTTTTGTCTCCTGCTTTTACAGAGGTCAGCACAAAAGGAGGAGGAGGATTTCTATATGGTAAATGTTTCAAAGTGGGGACTTCATCTGTGGTATGTCACAAATGGGACCTGCACCCAATTGTTGCAGTGTGTTCTGCTGCTTCTGTTTAGAGTTCCAGCCAGCTCTTCCCTCCAAGTGCATTACACAAGCACGCACACACAGAGACACGGGGACGCCCCATTCCATAATGATAATTTTATTCTTTATACCCCACACAACTGACTGGGTTGCCCCAGCCGCTCTGGGCGGCATCCATCATGTATAAAAACATAATAAAACACTAGATGTTTTTAAAAAAACACCCTTCAGTGTACAAGATTGCCTTCAGACGGCTTGGGAGTCGGAGAACTCCATACCCCCCAACATTTCTCCTTTGAAAATAGGGACACCCTAAGGAAAAGAGATTAACAGTAATCCTTCAAGTGGTTTGGCTATGCGTTGGTTAATGGGTTAATTGGTGAGCTATGAGGTAAAGGGGAGGGTCAGATGCCTTGTCAATCAAAGAATGCCTTGTCAACCAACCAGAGGCAGCTTTGCAAACCCAGCAGCCTTGTCAACCAACCAGAAGCCGTTTGTCAATGCCAGCAGCCTTGTCAACCAATCAGAGGGAGCATTTTCACTCCCAGCAGTAGGTATAAAACCAGCAGGCCAATGGCCTGCGCTCAGGCCAATGGCCTGCGCTCAGGCCAATGGCCTGCGCTCTCCTTTCCCTCTGGATTTGACTTTTCCTCTTCTCTCCCCCCCCCCCACCTAATCTCAGGTTTTTTGTTTTCTTTATTTCCTTTACCACTCTTTCCTTCTTTCACACTCTTCCAGATTGTGCAACGTTTCCTCTTTCCTTCCTGGTCCTTTTGTCTCCTGCTTTTACAGAGGTCAGCACAAAAGGAGGAGGAGGATTTCTATATGGTAAATGTTTCAAAGTGGGGACTTCATCTGTGGTATGTCACAAATGGGACCTGCACCCAATTGTTGCAGTGTGTTCTGCTGCTTCTGTTTAGAGTTCCAGCCAGCTCTTCCCTCCAAGTGCATTACACAAGCACGCACACACAGAGACACGGGGACGCCCCATTCCATAATGATAATTTTATTCTTTATACCCCACACAACTGACTGGGTTGCCCCAGCCGCTCTGGGCGGCATCCATCATGTATAAAAACATAATAAAACACTAGATGTTTTTAAAAAAACACCCTTCAGTGTACAAGATTGCCTTCAGACGGCTTGGGAGTCGGAGAACTCCATACCCCCCAACATTTCTCCTTTGAAAATAGGGACACCCTAAGGAAAAGAGATTAACAGTAATCCTTCAAGTGGTTTGGCTATGCGTTGGTTAATGGGTTAATTGGTGAGCTATGAGGTAAAGGGGAGGGTCAGATGCCTTGTCAATCAAAGAATGCCTTGTCAACCAACCAGAGGCAGCTTTGCAAACCCAGCAGCCTTGTCAACCAACCAGAAGCCGTTTGTCAATGCCAGCAGCCTTGTCAACCAATCAGAGGGAGCATTTTCACTCCCAGCAGTAGGTATAAAACCAGCAGGCCCGGCCTGCGCTCAGGCCAATGGCCTGCGCTCAGGCCAATGGCCTGCGCTCAGGCCAATGGCCTGCGCTCAGGCCAATGGCCTGCGCTCAGGCCAATGGCCTGCGCTCAGGCCAATGGCCTGCGCTCAGGCCAATGGCCTGCGCTCAGGCCAATGGCCTGCGCTCAGGCCAATGGCCTGCGCTCAGGCCAATGGCCTGCGCTCAGGCCAATGGCCTGCGCTCAGGCCAATGGCCTGCGCTCAGGCCAATGGCCTGCGCTCAGGCCAATGGCCTGCGCTCAGGCCAATGGCCTGCGCTCAGGCCAATGGCCTGCGCTCAGGCCAATGGCCTGCGCTCAGGCCAATGGCCTGCGCTCAGGCCAATGGCCTGCGCTCAGGCCAATGGCCTGCGCTCTCCTTTCCCTCTGGATTTGACTTTTCCTCTTCTCTCCCCCCCCCCCACCTAATCTCAGGTTTTTTGTTTTCTTTATTTCCTTTACCACTCTTTCCTTCTTTCACACTCTTCCAGATTGTGCAACGTTTCCTCTTTCCTTCCTGGTCCTTTTGTCTCCTGCTTTTACAGAGGTCAGCACAAAAGGAGGAGGAGGATTTCTATATGGTAAATGTTTCAAAGTGGGGACTTCATCTGTGGTATGTCACAAATGGGACCTGCACCCAATTGTTGCAGTGTGTTCTGCTGCTTCTGTTTAGAGTTCCAGCCAGCTCTTCCCTCCAAGTGCATTACACAAGCACGCACACACAGAGACACGGGGACGCCCCATTCCATAATGATAATTTTATTCTTTATACCCCACACAACTGACTGGGTTGCCCCAGCCGCTCTGGGCGGCATCCATCATGTATAAAAACATAATAAAACACTAGATGTTTTTAAAAAAACACCCTTCAGTGTACAAGATTGCCTTCAGACGGCTTGGGAGTCGGAGAACTCCATACCCCCCAACATTTCTCCTTTGAAAATAGGGACACCCTAAGGAAAAGAGATTAACAGTAATCCTTCAAGTGGTTTGGCTATGCGTTGGTTAATGGGTTAATTGGTGAGCTATGAGGTAAAGGGGAGGGTCAGATGCCTTGTCAATCAAAGAATGCCTTGTCAACCAACCAGAGGCAGCTTTGCAAACCCAGCAGCCTTGTCAACCAACCAGAAGCCGTTTGTCAATGCCAGCAGCCTTGTCAACCAATCAGAGGGAGCATTTTCACTCCCAGCAGTAGGTATAAAACCAGCAGGCCAATGGCCTGCGCTCAGGCCAATGGCCTGCGCTCAGGCCAATGGCCTGCGCGCTCCTTTCCCTCTGGATTTGACTTTTCCTCTTCTCTCCCCCCCCCCCACCTAATCTCAGGTTTTTTGTTTTCTTTATTTCCTTTACCACTCTTTCCTTCTTTCACACTCTTCCAGATTGTGCAACGTTTCCTCTTTCCTTCCTGGTCCTTTTGTCTCCTGCTTTTACAGAGGTCAGCACAAAAGGAGGAGGAGGATTTCTATATGGTAAATGTTTCAAAGTGGGGACTTCATCTGTGGTATGTCACAAATGGGACCTGCACCCAATTGTTGCAGTGTGTTCTGCTGCTTCTGTTTAGAGTTCCAGCCAGCTCTTCCCTCCAAGTGCATTACACAAGCACGCACACACAGAGACACGGGGACGCCCCATTCCATAATGATAATTTTATTCTTTATACCCCACACAACTGACTGGGTTGCCCCAGCCGCTCTGGGCGGCATCCATCATGTATAAAAACATAATAAAACACTAGATGTTTTTAAAAAAACACCCTTCAGTGTACAAGATTGCCTTCAGACGGCTTGGGAGTCGGAGAACTCCATACCCCCCAACATTTCTCCTTTGAAAATAGGGACACCCTAAGGAAAAGAGATTAACAGTAATCCTTCAAGTGGTTTGGCTATGCGTTGGTTAATGGGTTAATTGGTGAGCTATGAGGTAAAGGGGAGGGTCAGATGCCTTGTCAATCAAAGAATGCCTTGTCAACCAACCAGAGGCAGCTTTGCAAACCCAGCAGCCTTGTCAACCAACCAGAAGCCGTTTGTCAATGCCAGCAGCCTTGTCAACCAATCAGAGGGAGCATTTTCACTCCCAGCAGTAGGTATAAAACCAGCAGGCCAATGGCCTGCGCTCAGGCCAATGGCCTGCGCGCTCCTTTCCCTCTGGATTTGACTTTTCCTCTTCTCTCCCCCCCCCCACCTAATCTCAGGTTTTTTGTTTTCTTTATTTCCTTTACCACTCTTTCCTTCTTTCACACTCTTCCAGATTGTGCAACGTTTCCTCTTTCCTTCCTGGTCCTTTTGTCTCCTGCTTTTACAGAGGTCAGCACAAAAGGAGGAGGAGGATTTCTATATGGTAAATGTTTCAAAGTGGGGACTTCATCTGTGGTATGTCACAAATGGGACCTGCACCCAATTGTTGCAGTGTGTTCTGCTGCTTCTGTTTAGAGTTCCAGCCAGCTCTTCCCTCCAAGTGCATTACACAAGCACGCACACACAGAGACACGGGGACGCCCCATTCCATAATGATAATTTTATTCTTTATACCCCACACAACTGACTGGGTTGCCCCAGCCGCTCTGGGCGGCATCCATCATGTATAAAAACATAATAAAACACTAGATGTTTTTAAAAAAACACCCTTCAGTGTACAAGATTGCCTTCAGACGGCTTGGGAGTCGGAGAACTCCATACCCCCCAACATTTCTCCTTTGAAAATAGGGACACCCTAAGGAAAAGAGATTAACAGTAATCCTTCAAGTGGTTTGGCTATGCGTTGGTTAATGGGTTAATTGGTGAGCTATGAGGTAAAGGGGAGGGTCAGATGCCTTGTCAATCAAAGAATGCCTTGTCAACCAACCAGAGGCAGCTTTGCAAACCCAGCAGCCTTGTCAACCAACCAGAAGCCGTTTGTCAATGCCAGCAGCCTTGTCAACCAATCAGAGGGAGCATTTTCACTCCCAGCAGTAGGTATAAAACCAGCAGGCCCGGCCTGCGCTCAGGCCAATGGCCTGCGCTCAGGCCAATGGCCTGCGCTCAGGCCAATGGCCTGCGCTCAGGCCAATGGCCTGCGCTCAGGCCAATGGCCTGCGCTCAGGCCAATGGCCTGCGCTCAGGCCAATGGCCTGCGCTCAGGCCAATGGCCTGCGCTCAGGCCAATGGCCTGCGCTCAGGCCAATGGCCTGCGCTCAGGCCAATGGCCTGCGCTCAGGCCAATGGCCTGCGCTCAGGCCAATGGCCTGCGCTCAGGCCAATGGCCTGCGCTCAGGCCAATGGCCTGCGCTCAGGCCAATGGCCTGCGCTCAGGCCAATGGCCTGCGCTCAGGCCAATGGCCTGCGCTCAGGCCAATGGCCTGCGCTCAGGCCAATGGCCTGCGCTCAGGCCAATGGCCTGCGCTCAGGCCAATGGCCTGCGCTCTCCTTTCCCTCTGGATTTGACTTTTCCTCTTCTCTCCCCCCCCCCCACCTAATCTCAGGTTTTTTGTTTTCTTTATTTCCTTTACCACTCTTTCCTTCTTTCACACTCTTCCAGATTGTGCAACGTTTCCTCTTTCCTTCCTGGTCCTTTTGTCTCCTGCTTTTACAGAGGTCAGCACAAAAGGAGGAGGAGGATTTCTATATGGTAAATGTTTCAAAGTGGGGACTTCATCTGTGGTATGTCACAAATGGGACCTGCACCCAATTGTTGCAGTGTGTTCTGCTGCTTCTGTTTAGAGTTCCAGCCAGCTCTTCCCTCCAAGTGCATTACACAAGCACGCACACACAGAGACACGGGGACGCCCCATTCCATAATGATAATTTTATTCTTTATACCCCACACAACTGACTGGGTTGCCCCAGCCGCTCTGGGCGGCATCCATCATGTATAAAAACATAATAAAACACTAGATGTTTTTAAAAAAACACCCTTCAGTGTACAAGATTGCCTTCAGACGGCTTGGGAGTCGGAGAACTCCATACCCCCCAACATTTCTCCTTTGAAAATAGGGACACCCTAAGGAAAAGAGATTAACAGTAATCCTTCAAGTGGTTTGGCTATGCGTTGGTTAATGGGTTAATTGGTGAGCTATGAGGTAAAGGGGAGGGTCAGATGCCTTGTCAATCAAAGAATGCCTTGTCAACCAACCAGAGGCAGCTTTGCAAACCCAGCAGCCTTGTCAACCAACCAGAAGCCGTTTGTCAATGCCAGCAGCCTTGTCAACCAATCAGAGGGAGCATTTTCACTCCCAGCAGTAGGTATAAAACCAGCAGGCCAATGGCCTGCGCTCAGGCCAATGGCCTGCGCTCTCCTTTCCCTCTGGATTTGACTTTTCCTCTTCTCTCCCCCCCCCCCACCTAATCTCAGGTTTTTTGTTTTCTTTATTTCCTTTACCACTCTTTCCTTCTTTCACACTCTTCCAGATTGTGCAACGTTTCCTCTTTCCTTCCTGGTCCTTTTGTCTCCTGCTTTTACAGAGGTCAGCACAAAAGGAGGAGGAGGATTTCTATATGGTAAATGTTTCAAAGTGGGGACTTCATCTGTGGTATGTCACAAATGGGACCTGCACCCAATTGTTGCAGTGTGTTCTGCTGCTTCTGTTTAGAGTTCCAGCCAGCTCTTCCCTCCAAGTGCATTACACAAGCACGCACACACAGAGACACGGGGACGCCCCATTCCATAATGATAATTTTATTCTTTATACCCCACACAACTGACTGGGTTGCCCCAGCCGCTCTGGGCGGCATCCATCATGTATAAAAACATAATAAAACACTAGATGTTTTTAAAAAAACACCCTTCAGTGTACAAGATTGCCTTCAGACGGCTTGGGAGTCGGAGAACTCCATACCCCCCAACATTTCTCCTTTGAAAATAGGGACACCCTAAGGAAAAGAGATTAACAGTAATCCTTCAAGTGGTTTGGCTATGCGTTGGTTAATGGGTTAATTGGTGAGCTATGAGGTAAAGGGGAGGGTCAGATGCCTTGTCAATCAAAGAATGCCTTGTCAACCAACCAGAGGCAGCTTTGCAAACCCAGCAGCCTTGTCAACCAACCAGAAGCCGTTTGTCAATGCCAGCAGCCTTGTCAACCAATCAGAGGGAGCATTTTCACTCCCAGCAGTAGGTATAAAACCAGCAGGCCAATGGCCTGCGCTCAGGCCAATGGCCTGCGCTCTCCTTTCCCTCTGGATTTGACTTTTCCTCTTCTCTCCCCCCCCCCACCTAATCTCAGGTTTTTTGTTTTCTTTATTTCCTTTAGCACTCTTTCCTTCTTTCACACTCTTCCAGATTGTGCAACGTTTCCTCTTTCCTTCCTGGTCCTTTTGTCTCCTGCTTTTACAGAGGTCAGCACAAAAGGAGGAGGAGGATTTCTATATGGTAAATGTTTCAAAGTGGGGACTTCATCTGTGGTATGTCACAAATGGGACCTGCACCCAATTGTTGCAGTGTGTTCTGCTGCTTCTGTTTAGAGTTCCAGCCAGCTCTTCCCTCCAAGTGCATTACACAAGCACGCACACACAGAGACACGGGGACGCCCCATTCCATAATGATAATTTTATTCTTTATACCCCACACAACTGACTGGGTTGCCCCAGCCGCTCTGGGCGGCATCCATCATGTATAAAAACATAATAAAACACTAGATGTTTTTAAAAAAACACCCTTCAGTGTACAAGATTGCCTTCAGACGGCTTGGGAGTCGGAGAACTCCATACCCCCCAACATTTCTCCTTTGAAAATAGGGACACCCTAAGGAAAAGAGATTAACAGTAATCCTTCAAGTGGTTTGGCTATGCGTTGGTTAATGGGTTAATTGGTGAGCTATGAGGTAAAGGGGAGGGTCAGATGCCTTGTCAATCAAAGAATGCCTTGTCAACCAACCAGAGGCAGCTTTGCAAACCCAGCAGCCTTGTCAACCAACCAGAAGCCGTTTGTCAATGCCAGCAGCCTTGTCAACCAATCAGAGGGAGCATTTTCACTCCCAGCAGTAGGTATAAAACCAGCAGGCCAATGGCCTGCGCTCAGGCCAATGGCCTGCGCTCTCCTTTCCCTCTGGATTTGACTTTTCCTCTTCTCTCCCCCCCCCCACCTAATCTCAGGTTTTTTGTTTTCTTTATTTCCTTTAGCACTCTTTCCTTCTTTCACACTCTTCCAGATTGTGCAACGTTTCCTCTTTCCTTCCTGGTCCTTTTGTCTCCTGCTTTTACAGAGGTCAGCACAAAAGGAGGAGGAGGATTTCTATATGGTAAATGTTTCAAAGTGGGGACTTCATCTGTGGTATGTCACAAATGGGACCTGCACCCAATTGTTGCAGTGTGTTCTGCTGCTTCTGTTTAGAGTTCCAGCCAGCTCTTCCCTCCAAGTGCATTACACAAGCACGCACACACAGAGACACGGGGACGCCCCATTCCATAATGATAATTTTATTCTTTATACCCCACACAACTGACTGGGTTGCCCCAGCCGCTCTGGGCGGCATCCATCATGTATAAAAACATAATAAAACACTAGATGTTTTTAAAAAAACACCCTTCAGTGTACAAGATTGCCTTCAGACGGCTTGGGAGTCGGAGAACTCCATACCCCCCAACATTTCTCCTTTGAAAATAGGGACACCCTAAGGAAAAGAGATTAACAGTAATCCTTCAAGTGGTTTGGCTATGCGTTGGTTAATGGGTTAATTGGTGAGCTATGAGGTAAAGGGGAGGGTCAGATGCCTTGTCAATCAAAGAATGCCTTGTCAACCAACCAGAGGCAGCTTTGCAAACCCAGCAGCCTTGTCAACCAACCAGAAGCCGTTTGTCAATGCCAGCAGCCTTGTCAACCAATCAGAGGGAGCATTTTCACTCCCAGCAGTAGGTATAAAACCAGCAGGCCAATGGCCTGCGCTCAGGCCAATGGCCTGCGCTCAGGCCAATGGCCTGCGCGCTCCTTTCCCTCTGGATTTGACTTTTCCTCTTCTCTCCCCCCCCCCCACCTAATCTCAGGTTTTTTGTTTTCTTTATTTCCTTTACCACTCTTTCCTTCTTTCACACTCTTCCAGATTGTGCAACGTTTCCTCTTTCCTTCCTGGTCCTTTTGTCTCCTGCTTTTACAGAGGTCAGCACAAAAGGAGGAGGAGGATTTCTATATGGTAAATGTTTCAAAGTGGGGACTTCATCTGTGGTATGTCACAAATGGGACCTGCACCCAATTGTTGCAGTGTGTTCTGCTGCTTCTGTTTAGAGTTCCAGCCAGCTCTTCCCTCCAAGTGCATTACACAAGCACGCACACACAGAGACACGGGGACGCCCCATTCCATAATGATAATTTTATTCTTTATACCCCACACAACTGACTGGGTTGCCCCAGCCGCTCTGGGCGGCATCCATCATGTATAAAAACATAATAAAACACTAGATGTTTTTAAAAAAACACCCTTCAGTGTACAAGATTGCCTTCAGACGGCTTGGGAGTCGGAGAACTCCATACCCCCCAACATTTCTCCTTTGAAAATAGGGACACCCTAAGGAAAAGAGATTAACAGTAATCCTTCAAGTGGTTTGGCTATGCGTTGGTTAATGGGTTAATTGGTGAGCTATGAGGTAAAGGGGAGGGTCAGATGCCTTGTCAATCAAAGAATGCCTTGTCAACCAACCAGAGGCAGCTTTGCAAACCCAGCAGCCTTGTCAACCAACCAGAAGCCGTTTGTCAATGCCAGCAGCCTTGTCAACCAATCAGAGGGAGCATTTTCACTCCCAGCAGTAGGTATAAAACCAGCAGGCCCGGCCTGCGCTCAGGCCAATGGCCTGCGCTCAGGCCAATGGCCTGCGCTCAGGCCAATGGCCTGCGCTCAGGCCAATGGCCTGCGCTCAGGCCAATGGCCTGCGCTCAGGCCAATGGCCTGCGCTCAGGCCAATGGCCTGCGCTCAGGCCAATGGCCTGCGCTCAGGCCAATGGCCTGCGCTCAGGCCAATGGCCTGCGCTCAGGCCAATGGCCTGCGCTCAGGCCAATGGCCTGCGCTCAGGCCAATGGCCTGCGCTCAGGCCAATGGCCTGCGCTCAGGCCAATGGCCTGCGCTCAGGCCAATGGCCTGCGCTCTCCTTTCCCTCTGGATTTGACTTTTCCTCTTCTCTCCCCCCCCCCCCACCTAATCTCAGGTTTTTTGTTTTCTTTATTTCCTTTACCACTCTTTCCTTCTTTCACACTCTTCCAGATTGTGCAACGTTTCCTCTTTCCTTCCTGGTCCTTTTGTCTCCTGCTTTTACAGAGGTCAGCACAAAAGGAGGAGGAGGATTTCTATATGGTAAATGTTTCAAAGTGGGGACTTCATCTGTGGTATGTCACAAATGGGACCTGCACCCAATTGTTGCAGTGTGTTCTGCTGCTTCTGTTTAGAGTTCCAGCCAGCTCTTCCCTCCAAGTGCATTACACAAGCACGCACACACAGAGACACGGGGACGCCCCATTCCATAATGATAATTTTATTCTTTATACCCCACACAACTGACTGGGTTGCCCCAGCCGCTCTGGGCGGCATCCATCATGTATAAAAACATAATAAAACACTAGATGTTTTTAAAAAAACACCCTTCAGTGTACAAGATTGCCTTCAGACGGCTTGGGAGTCGGAGAACTCCATACCCCCCAACATTTCTCCTTTGAAAATAGGGACACCCTAAGGAAAAGAGATTAACAGTAATCCTTCAAGTGGTTTGGCTATGCGTTGGTTAATGGGTTAATTGGTGAGCTATGAGGTAAAGGGGAGGGTCAGATGCCTTGTCAATCAAAGAATGCCTTGTCAACCAACCAGAGGCAGCTTTGCAAACCCAGCAGCCTTGTCAACCAACCAGAAGCCGTTTGTCAATGCCAGCAGCCTTGTCAACCAATCAGAGGGAGCATTTTCACTCCCAGCAGTAGGTATAAAACCAGCAGGCCAATGGCCTGCGCTCAGGCCAATGGCCTGCGCGCTCCTTTCCCTCTGGATTTGACTTTTCCTCTTCTCTCCCCCCCCCCACCTAATCTCAGGTTTTTTGTTTTCTTTATTTCCTTTACCACTCTTTCCTTCTTTCACACTCTTCCAGATTGTGCAACGTTTCCTCTTTCCTTCCTGGTCCTTTTGTCTCCTGCTTTTACAGAGGTCAGCACAAAAGGAGGAGGAGGATTTCTATATGGTAAATGTTTCAAAGTGGGGACTTCATCTGTGGTATGTCACAAATGGGACCTGCACCCAATTGTTGCAGTGTGTTCTGCTGCTTCTGTTTAGAGTTCCAGCCAGCTCTTCCCTCCAAGTGCATTACACAAGCACGCACACACAGAGACACGGGGACGCCCCATTCCATAATGATAATTTTATTCTTTATACCCCACACAACTGACTGGGTTGCCCCAGCCGCTCTGGGCGGCATCCATCATGTATAAAAACATAATAAAACACTAGATGTTTTTAAAAAAACACCCTTCAGTGTACAAGATTGCCTTCAGACGGCTTGGGAGTCGGAGAACTCCATACCCCCCAACATTTCTCCTTTGAAAATAGGGACACCCTAAGGAAAAGAGATTAACAGTAATCCTTCAAGTGGTTTGGCTATGCGTTGGTTAATGGGTTAATTGGTGAGCTATGAGGTAAAGGGGAGGGTCAGATGCCTTGTCAATCAAAGAATGCCTTGTCAACCAACCAGAGGCAGCTTTGCAAACCCAGCAGCCTTGTCAACCAACCAGAAGCCGTTTGTCAATGCCAGCAGCCTTGTCAACCAATCAGAGGGAGCATTTTCACTCCCAGCAGTAGGTATAAAACCAGCAGGCCCGGCCTGCGCTCAGGCCAATGGCCTGCGCTCAGGCCAATGGCCTGCGCTCAGGCCAATGGCCTGCGCTCAGGCCAATGGCCTGCGCTCAGGCCAATGGCCTGCGCTCAGGCCAATGGCCTGCGCTCAGGCCAATGGCCTGCGCTCAGGCCAATGGCCTGCGCTCAGGCCAATGGCCTGCGCTCAGGCCAATGGCCTGCGCTCAGGCCAATGGCCTGCGCTCAGGCCAATGGCCTGCGCTCAGGCCAATGGCCTGCGCTCAGGCCAATGGCCTGCGCTCAGGCCAATGGCCTGCGCTCAGGCCAATGGCCTGCGCTCAGGCCAATGGCCTGCGCTCAGGCCAATGGCCTGCGCTCAGGCCAATGGCCTGCGCTCAGGCCAATGGCCTGCGCTCAGGCCAATGGCCTGCGCTCAGGCCAATGGCCTGCGCTCAGGCCAATGGCCTGCGCTCAGGCCAATGGCCTGCGCTCAGGCCAATGGCCTGCGCTCTCCTTTCCCTCTGGATTTGACTTTTCCTCTTCTCTCCCCCCCCCCCCCCACCTAATCTCAGGTTTTTTGTTTTCTTTATTTCCTTTACCACTCTTTCCTTCTTTCACACTCTTCCAGATTGTGCAACGTTTCCTCTTTCCTTCCTGGTCCTTTTGTCTCCTGCTTTTACAGAGGTCAGCACAAAAGGAGGAGGAGGATTTCTATATGGTAAATGTTTCAAAGTGGGGACTTCATCTGTGGTATGTCACAAATGGGACCTGCACCCAATTGTTGCAGTGTGTTCTGCTGCTTCTGTTTAGAGTTCCAGCCAGCTCTTCCCTCCAAGTGCATTACACAAGCACGCACACACAGAGACACGGGGACGCCCCATTCCATAATGATAATTTTATTCTTTATACCCCACACAACTGACTGGGTTGCCCCAGCCGCTCTGGGCGGCATCCATCATGTATAAAAACATAATAAAACACTAGATGTTTTTAAAAAAACACCCTTCAGTGTACAAGATTGCCTTCAGACGGCTTGGGAGTCGGAGAACTCCATACCCCCCAACATTTCTCCTTTGAAAATAGGGACACCCTAAGGAAAAGAGATTAACAGTAATCCTTCAAGTGGTTTGGCTATGCGTTGGTTAATGGGTTAATTGGTGAGCTATGAGGTAAAGGGGAGGGTCAGATGCCTTGTCAATCAAAGAATGCCTTGTCAACCAACCAGAGGCAGCTTTGCAAACCCAGCAGCCTTGTCAACCAACCAGAAGCCGTTTGTCAATGCCAGCAGCCTTGTCAACCAATCAGAGGGAGCATTTTCACTCCCAGCAGTAGGTATAAAACCAGCAGGCCAATGGCCTGCGCTCAGGCCAATGGCCTGCGCGCTCCTTTCCCTCTGGATTTGACTTTTCCTCTTCTCTCCCCCCCCCCCCACCTAATCTCAGGTTTTTTGTTTTCTTTATTTCCTTTACCACTCTTTCCTTCTTTCACACTCTTCCAGATTGTGCAACGTTTCCTCTTTCCTTCCTGGTCCTTTTGTCTCCTGCTTTTACAGAGGTCAGCACAAAAGGAGGAGGAGGATTTCTATATGGTAAATGTTTCAAAGTGGGGACTTCATCTGTGGTATGTCACAAATGGGACCTGCACCCAATTGTTGCAGTGTGTTCTGCTGCTTCTGTTTAGAGTTCCAGCCAGCTCTTCCCTCCAAGTGCATTACACAAGCACGCACACACAGAGACACGGGGACGCCCCATTCCATAATGATAATTTTATTCTTTATACCCCACACAACTGACTGGGTTGCCCCAGCCGCTCTGGGCGGCATCCATCATGTATAAAAACATAATAAAACACTAGATGTTTTTAAAAAAACACCCTTCAGTGTACAAGATTGCCTTCAGACGGCTTGGGAGTCGGAGAACTCCATACCCCCCAACATTTCTCCTTTGAAAATAGGGACACCCTAAGGAAAAGAGATTAACAGTAATCCTTCAAGTGGTTTGGCTATGCGTTGGTTAATGGGTTAATTGGTGAGCTATGAGGTAAAGGGGAGGGTCAGATGCCTTGTCAATCAAAGAATGCCTTGTCAACCAACCAGAGGCAGCTTTGCAAACCCAGCAGCCTTGTCAACCAACCAGAAGCCGTTTGTCAATGCCAGCAGCCTTGTCAACCAATCAGAGGGAGCATTTTCACTCCCAGCAGTAGGTATAAAACCAGCAGGCCAATGGCCTGCGCTCAGGCCAATGGCCTGCGCTCAGGCCAATGGCCTGCGCTCTCCTTTCCCTCTGGATTTGACTTTTCCTCTTCTCTCCCCCCCCCCCCCACCTAATCTCAGGTTTTTTGTTTTCTTTATTCTTTCACACTCTTCCAGATTGTGCAACGTTTCCTCTTTCCTTCCTGGTCCTTTTGTCTCCTGCTTTTACAGAGGTCAGCACAAAAGGAGGAGGAGGATTTCTATATGGTAAATGTTTCAAAGTGGGGACTTCATCTGTGGTATGTCACAAATGGGACCTGCACCCAATTGTTGCAGTGTGTTCTGCTGCTTCTGTTTAGAGTTCCAGCCAGCTCTTCCCTCCAAGTGCATTACACAAGCACGCACACACAGAGACACGGGGACGCCCCATTCCATAATGATAATTTTATTCTTTATACCCCACACAACTGACTGGGTTGCCCCAGCCGCTCTGGGCGGCATCCATCATGTATAAAAACATAATAAAACACTAGATGTTTTTAAAAAAACACCCTTCAGTGTACAAGATTGCCTTCAGACGGCTTGGGAGTCGGAGAACTCCATACCCCCCAACATTTCTCCTTTGAAAATAGGGACACCCTAAGGAAAAGAGATTAACAGTAATCCTTCAAGTGGTTTGGCTATGCGTTGGTTAATGGGTTAATTGGTGAGCTATGAGGTAAAGGGGAGGGTCAGATGCCTTGTCAATCAAAGAATGCCTTGTCAACCAACCAGAGGCAGCTTTGCAAACCCAGCAGCCTTGTCAACCAACCAGAAGCCGTTTGTCAATGCCAGCAGCCTTGTCAACCAATCAGAGGGAGCATTTTCACTCCCAGCAGTAGGTATAAAACCAGCAGGCCAATGGCCTGCGCTCAGGCCAATGGCCTGCGCGCTCCTTTCCCTCTGGATTTGACTTTTCCTCTTCTCTCCCCCCCCCCCCCACCTAATCTCAGGTTTTTTGTTTTCTTTATTTCCTTTACCACTCTTTCCTTCTTTCACACTCTTCCAGATTGTGCAACGTTTCCTCTTTCCTTCCTGGTCCTTTTGTCTCCTGCTTTTACAGAGGTCAGCACAAAAGGAGGAGGAGGATTTCTATATGGTAAATGTTTCAAAGTGGGGACTTCATCTGTGGTATGTCACAAATGGGACCTGCACCCAATTGTTGCAGTGTGTTCTGCTGCTTCTGTTTAGAGTTCCAGCCAGCTCTTCCCTCCAAGTGCATTACACAAGCACGCACACACAGAGACACGGGGACGCCCCATTCCATAATGATAATTTTATTCTTTATACCCCACACAACTGACTGGGTTGCCCCAGCCGCTCTGGGCGGCATCCATCATGTATAAAAACATAATAAAACACTAGATGTTTTTAAAAAAACACCCTTCAGTGTACAAGATTGCCTTCAGACGGCTTGGGAGTCGGAGAACTCCATACCCCCCAACATTTCTCCTTTGAAAATAGGGACACCCTAAGGAAAAGAGATTAACAGTAATCCTTCAAGTGGTTTGGCTATGCGTTGGTTAATGGGTTAATTGGTGAGCTATGAGGTAAAGGGGAGGGTCAGATGCCTTGTCAATCAAAGAATGCCTTGTCAACCAACCAGAGGCAGCTTTGCAAACCCAGCAGCCTTGTCAACCAACCAGAAGCCGTTTGTCAATGCCAGCAGCCTTGTCAACCAATCAGAGGGAGCATTTTCACTCCCAGCAGTAGGTATAAAACCAGCAGGCCCGGCCTGCGCTCAGGCCAATGGCCTGCGCTCAGGCCAATGGCCTGCGCTCAGGCCAATGGCCTGCGCTCAGGCCAATGGCCTGCGCTCAGGCCAATGGCCTGCGCTCAGGCCAATGGCCTGCGCTCAGGCCAATGGCCTGCGCTCAGGCCAATGGCCTGCGCTCAGGCCAATGGCCTGCGCTCAGGCCAATGGCCTGCGCTCAGGCCAATGGCCTGCGCTCAGGCCAATGGCCTGCGCTCAGGCCAATGGCCTGCGCTCAGGCCAATGGCCTGCGCTCAGGCCAATGGCCTGCGCTCAGGCCAATGGCCTGCGCTCAGGCCAATGGCCTGCGCTCAGGCCAATGGCCTGCGCTCAGGCCAATGGCCTGCGCGCTCCTTTCCCTCTGGATTTGACTTTTCCTCTTCTCTCCCCCCCCCCCCACCTAATCTCAGGTTTTTTGTTTTCTTTATTTCCTTTACCACTCTTTCCTTCTTTCACACTCTTCCAGATTGTGCAACGTTTCCTCTTTCCTTCCTGGTCCTTTTGTCTCCTGCTTTTACAGAGGTCAGCACAAAAGGAGGAGGAGGATTTCTATATGGTAAATGTTTCAAAGTGGGGACTTCATCTGTGGTATGTCACAAATGGGACCTGCACCCAATTGTTGCAGTGTGTTCTGCTGCTTCTGTTTAGAGTTCCAGCCAGCTCTTCCCTCCAAGTGCATTACACAAGCACGCACACACAGAGACACGGGGACGCCCCATTCCATAATGATAATTTTATTCTTTATACCCCACACAACTGACTGGGTTGCCCCAGCCGCTCTGGGCGGCATCCATCATGTATAAAAACATAATAAAACACTAGATGTTTTTAAAAAAACACCCTTCAGTGTACAAGATTGCCTTCAGACGGCTTGGGAGTCGGAGAACTCCATACCCCCCAACATTTCTCCTTTGAAAATAGGGACACCCTAAGGAAAAGAGATTAACAGTAATCCTTCAAGTGGTTTGGCTATGCGTTGGTTAATGGGTTAATTGGTGAGCTATGAGGTAAAGGGGAGGGTCAGATGCCTTGTCAATCAAAGAATGCCTTGTCAACCAACCAGAGGCAGCTTTGCAAACCCAGCAGCCTTGTCAACCAACCAGAAGCCGTTTGTCAATGCCAGCAGCCTTGTCAACCAATCAGAGGGAGCATTTTCACTCCCAGCAGTAGGTATAAAACCAGCAGGCCAATGGCCTGCGCTCAGGCCAATGGCCTGCGCTCTCCTTTCCCTCTGGATTTGACTTTTCCTCTTCTCTCCCCCCCCCCCACCTAATCTCAGGTTTTTTGTTTTCTTTATTTCCTTTACCACTCTTTCCTTCTTTCACACTCTTCCAGATTGTGCAACGTTTCCTCTTTCCTTCCTGGTCCTTTTGTCTCCTGCTTTTACAGAGGTCAGCACAAAAGGAGGAGGAGGATTTCTATATGGTAAATGTTTCAAAGTGGGGACTTCATCTGTGGTATGTCACAAATGGGACCTGCACCCAATTGTTGCAGTGTGTTCTGCTGCTTCTGTTTAGAGTTCCAGCCAGCTCTTCCCTCCAAGTGCATTACACAAGCACGCACACACAGAGACACGGGGACGCCCCATTCCATAATGATAATTTTATTCTTTATACCCCACACAACTGACTGGGTTGCCCCAGCCGCTCTGGGCGGCATCCATCATGTATAAAAACATAATAAAACACTAGATGTTTTTAAAAAAACACCCTTCAGTGTACAAGATTGCCTTCAGACGGCTTGGGAGTCGGAGAACTCCATACCCCCCAACATTTCTCCTTTGAAAATAGGGACACCCTAAGGAAAAGAGATTAACAGTAATCCTTCAAGTGGTTTGGCTATGCGTTGGTTAATGGGTTAATTGGTGAGCTATGAGGTAAAGGGGAGGGTCAGATGCCTTGTCAATCAAAGAATGCCTTGTCAACCAACCAGAGGCAGCTTTGCAAACCCAGCAGCCTTGTCAACCAACCAGAAGCCGTTTGTCAATGCCAGCAGCCTTGTCAACCAATCAGAGGGAGCATTTTCACTCCCAGCAGTAGGTATAAAACCAGCAGGCCAATGGCCTGCGCTCAGGCCAATGGCCTGCGCGCTCCTTTCCCTCTGGATTTGACTTTTCCTCTTCTCTCCCCCCCCCCCCACCTAATCTCAGGTTTTTTGTTTTCTTTATTTCCTTTACCACTCTTTCCTTCTTTCACACTCTTCCAGATTGTGCAACGTTTCCTCTTTCCTTCCTGGTCCTTTTGTCTCCTGCTTTTACAGAGGTCAGCACAAAAGGAGGAGGAGGATTTCTATATGGTAAATGTTTCAAAGTGGGGACTTCATCTGTGGTATGTCACAAATGGGACCTGCACCCAATTGTTGCAGTGTGTTCTGCTGCTTCTGTTTAGAGTTCCAGCCAGCTCTTCCCTCCAAGTGCATTACACAAGCACGCACACACAGAGACACGGGGACGCCCCATTCCATAATGATAATTTTATTCTTTATACCCCACACAACTGACTGGGTTGCCCCAGCCGCTCTGGGCGGCATCCATCATGTATAAAAACATAATAAAACACTAGATGTTTTTAAAAAAACACCCTTCAGTGTACAAGATTGCCTTCAGACGGCTTGGGAGTCGGAGAACTCCATACCCCCCAACATTTCTCCTTTGAAAATAGGGACACCCTAAGGAAAAGAGATTAACAGTAATCCTTCAAGTGGTTTGGCTATGCGTTGGTTAATGGGTTAATTGGTGAGCTATGAGGTAAAGGGGAGGGTCAGATGCCTTGTCAATCAAAGAATGCCTTGTCAACCAACCAGAGGCAGCTTTGCAAACCCAGCAGCCTTGTCAACCAACCAGAAGCCGTTTGTCAATGCCAGCAGCCTTGTCAACCAATCAGAGGGAGCATTTTCACTCCCAGCAGTAGGTATAAAACCAGCAGGCCAATGGCCTGCGCTCAGGCCAATGGCCTGCGCTCAGGCCAATGGCCTGCGCTCAGGCCAATGGCCTGCGCTCTCCTTTCCCTCTGGATTTGACTTTTCCTCTTCTCTCCCCCCCCCCCCACCTAATCTCAGGTTTTTTGTTTTCTTTATTTCCTTTACCACTCTTTCCTTCTTTCACACTCTTCCAGATTGTGCAACTTTTCCTCTTTCCTTCCTGGTCCTTTTGTCTCCTGCTTTTACAGAGGTCAGCACAAAAGGAGGAGGAGGATTTCTATATGGTAAATGTTTCAAAGTGGGGACTTCATCTGTGGTATGTCACAAATGGGACCTGCACCCAATTGTTGCAGTGTGTTCTGCTGCTTCTGTTTAGAGTTCCAGCCAGCTCTTCCCTCCAAGTGCATTACACAAGCACGCACACACAGAGACACGGGGACGCCCCATTCCATAATGATAATTTTATTCTTTATACCCCACACAACTGACTGGGTTGCCCCAGCCGCTCTGGGCGGCATCCATCATGTATAAAAACATAATAAAACACTAGATGTTTTTAAAAAAACACCCTTCAGTGTACAAGATTGCCTTCAGACGGCTTGGGAGTCGGAGAACTCCATACCCCCCAACATTTCTCCTTTGAAAATAGGGACACCCTAAGGAAAAGAGATTAACAGTAATCCTTCAAGTGGTTTGGCTATGCGTTGGTTAATGGGTTAATTGGTGAGCTATGAGGTAAAGGGGAGGGTCAGATGCCTTGTCAATCAAAGAATGCCTTGTCAACCAACCAGAGGCAGCTTTGCAAACCCAGCAGCCTTGTCAACCAACCAGAAGCCGTTTGTCAATGCCAGCAGCCTTGTCAACCAATCAGAGGGAGCATTTTCACTCCCAGCAGTAGGTATAAAACCAGCAGGCCAATGGCCTGCGCTCAGGCCAATGGCCTGCGCGCTCCTTTCCCTCTGGATTTGACTTTTCCTCTTCTCTCCCCCCCCCCCCACCTAATCTCAGGTTTTTTGTTTTCTTTATTTCCTTTACCACTCTTTCCTTCTTTCACACTCTTCCAGATTGTGCAACGTTTCCTCTTTCCTTCCTGGTCCTTTTGTCTCCTGCTTTTACAGAGGTCAGCACAAAAGGAGGAGGAGGATTTCTATATGGTAAATGTTTCAAAGTGGGGACTTCATCTGTGGTATGTCACAAATGGGACCTGCACCCAATTGTTGCAGTGTGTTCTGCTGCTTCTGTTTAGAGTTCCAGCCAGCTCTTCCCTCCAAGTGCATTACACAAGCACGCACACACAGAGACACGGGGACGCCCCATTCCATAATGATAATTTTATTCTTTATACCCCACACAACTGACTGGGTTGCCCCAGCCGCTCTGGGCGGCATCCATCATGTATAAAAACATAATAAAACACTAGATGTTTTTAAAAAAACACCCTTCAGTGTACAAGATTGCCTTCAGACGGCTTGGGAGTCGGAGAACTCCATACCCCCCAACATTTCTCCTTTGAAAATAGGGACACCCTAAGGAAAAGAGATTAACAGTAATCCTTCAAGTGGTTTGGCTATGCGTTGGTTAATGGGTTAATTGGTGAGCTATGAGGTAAAGGGGAGGGTCAGATGCCTTGTCAATCAAAGAATGCCTTGTCAACCAACCAGAGGCAGCTTTGCAAACCCAGCAGCCTTGTCAACCAACCAGAAGCCGTTTGTCAATGCCAGCAGCCTTGTCAACCAATCAGAGGGAGCATTTTCACTCCCAGCAGTAGGTATAAAACCAGCAGGCCCGGCCTGCGCTCAGGCCAATGGCCTGCGCTCAGGCCAATGGCCTGCGCTCAGGCCAATGGCCTGCGCTCAGGCCAATGGCCTGCGCTCAGGCCAATGGCCTGCGCTCAGGCCAATGGCCTGCGCTCAGGCCAATGGCCTGCGCTCAGGCCAATGGCCTGCGCTCAGGCCAATGGCCTGCGCTCAGGCCAATGGCCTGCGCTCAGGCCAATGGCCTGCGCTCAGGCCAATGGCCTGCGCTCAGGCCAATGGCCTGCGCTCAGGCCAATGGCCTGCGCTCAGGCCAATGGCCTGCGCTCAGGCCAATGGCCTGCGCTCAGGCCAATGGCCTGCGCTCAGGCCAATGGCCTGCGCTCAGGCCAATGGCCTGCGCTCAGGCCAATGGCCTGCGCTCTCCTTTCCCTCTGGATTTGACTTTTCCTCTTCTCTCCCCCCCCCCCACCTAATCTCAGGTTTTTTGTTTTCTTTATTTCCTTTACCACTCTTTCCTTCTTTCACACTCTTCCAGATTGTGCAACGTTTCCTCTTTCCTTCCTGGTCCTTTTGTCTCCTGCTTTTACAGAGGTCAGCACAAAAGGAGGAGGAGGATTTCTATATGGTAAATGTTTCAAAGTGGGGACTTCATCTGTGGTATGTCACAAATGGGACCTGCACCCAATTGTTGCAGTGTGTTCTGCTGCTTCTGTTTAGAGTTCCAGCCAGCTCTTCCCTCCAAGTGCATTACACAAGCACGCACACACAGAGACACGGGGACGCCCCATTCCATAATGATAATTTTATTCTTTATACCCCACACAACTGACTGGGTTGCCCCAGCCGCTCTGGGCGGCATCCATCATGTATAAAAACATAATAAAACACTAGATGTTTTTAAAAAAACACCCTTCAGTGTACAAGATTGCCTTCAGACGGCTTGGGAGTCGGAGAACTCCATACCCCCCAACATTTCTCCTTTGAAAATAGGGACACCCTAAGGAAAAGAGATTAACAGTAATCCTTCAAGTGGTTTGGCTATGCGTTGGTTAATGGGTTAATTGGTGAGCTATGAGGTAAAGGGGAGGGTCAGATGCCTTGTCAATCAAAGAATGCCTTGTCAACCAACCAGAGGCAGCTTTGCAAACCCAGCAGCCTTGTCAACCAACCAGAAGCCGTTTGTCAATGCCAGCAGCCTTGTCAACCAATCAGAGGGAGCATTTTCACTCCCAGCAGTAGGTATAAAACCAGCAGGCCCGGCCTGCGCTCAGGCCAATGGCCTGCGCTCAGGCCAATGGCCTGCGCTCAGGCCAATGGCCTGCGCTCAGGCCAATGGCCTGCGCTCAGGCCAATGGCCTGCGCTCAGGCCAATGGCCTGCGCTCAGGCCAATGGCCTGCGCTCAGGCCAATGGCCTGCGCTCAGGCCAATGGCCTGCGCTCAGGCCAATGGCCTGCGCTCAGGCCAATGGCCTGCGCTCAGGCCAATGGCCTGCGCTCAGGCCAATGGCCTGCGCTCAGGCCAATGGCCTGCGCTCAGGCCAATGGCCTGCGCTCAGGCCAATGGCCTGCGCTCAGGCCAATGGCCTGCGCTCAGGCCAATGGCCTGCGCTCAGGCCAATGGCCTGCGCTCAGGCCAATGGCCTGCGCTCAGGCCAATGGCCTGCGCTCAGGCCAATGGCCTGCGCTCAGGCCAATGGCCTGCGCTCAGGCCAATGGCCTGCGCTCAGGCCAATGGCCTGCGCGCTCCTTTCCCTCTGGATTTGACTTTTCCTCTTCTCTCCCCCCCCCCCACCTAATCTCAGGTTTTTTGTTTTCTTTATTTCCTTTACCACTCTTTCCTTCTTTCACACTCTTCCAGATTGTGCAACGTTTCCTCTTTCCTTCCTGGTCCTTTTGTCTCCTGCTTTTACAGAGGTCAGCACAAAAGGAGGAGGAGGATTTCTATATGGTAAATGTTTCAAAGTGGGGACTTCATCTGTGGTATGTCACAAATGGGACCTGCACCCAATTGTTGCAGTGTGTTCTGCTGCTTCTGTTTAGAGTTCCAGCCAGCTCTTCCCTCCAAGTGCATTACACAAGCACGCACACACAGAGACACGGGGACGCCCCATTCCATAATGATAATTTTATTCTTTATACCCCACACAACTGACTGGGTTGCCCCAGCCGCTCTGGGCGGCATCCATCATGTATAAAAACATAATAAAACACTAGATGTTTTTAAAAAAACACCCTTCAGTGTACAAGATTGCCTTCAGACGGCTTGGGAGTCGGAGAACTCCATACCCCCCAACATTTCTCCTTTGAAAATAGGGACACCCTAAGGAAAAGAGATTAACAGTAATCCTTCAAGTGGTTTGGCTATGCGTTGGTTAATGGGTTAATTGGTGAGCTATGAGGTAAAGGGGAGGGTCAGATGCCTTGTCAATCAAAGAATGCCTTGTCAACCAACCAGAGGCAGCTTTGCAAACCCAGCAGCCTTGTCAACCAACCAGAAGCCGTTTGTCAATGCCAGCAGCCTTGTCAACCAATCAGAGGGAGCATTTTCACTCCCAGCAGTAGGTATAAAACCAGCAGGCCAATGGCCTGCGCTCAGGCCAATGGCCTGCGCTCAGGCCAATGGCCTGCGCTCTCCTTTCCCTCTGGATTTGACTTTTCCTCTTCTCTCCCCCCCCCCCCCCACCTAATCTCAGGTTTTTTGTTTTCTTTATTTCCTTTACCACTCTTTCCTTCTTTCACACTCTTCCAGATTGTGCAACGTTTCCTCTTTCCTTCCTGGTCCTTTTGTCTCCTGCTTTTACAGAGGTCAGCACAAAAGGAGGAGGAGGATTTCTATATGGTAAATGTTTCAAAGTGGGGACTTCATCTGTGGTATGTCACAAATGGGACCTGCACCCAATTGTTGCAGTGTGTTCTGCTGCTTCTGTTTAGAGTTCCAGCCAGCTCTTCCCTCCAAGTGCATTACACAAGCACGCACACACAGAGACACGGGGACGCCCCATTCCATAATGATAATTTTATTCTTTATACCCCACACAACTGACTGGGTTGCCCCAGCCGCTCTGGGCGGCATCCATCATGTATAAAAACATAATAAAACACTAGATGTTTTTAAAAAAACACCCTTCAGTGTACAAGATTGCCTTCAGACGGCTTGGGAGTCGGAGAACTCCATACCCCCCAACATTTCTCCTTTGAAAATAGGGACACCCTAAGGAAAAGAGATTAACAGTAATCCTTCAAGTGGTTTGGCTATGCGTTGGTTAATGGGTTAATTGGTGAGCTATGAGGTAAAGGGGAGGGTCAGATGCCTTGTCAATCAAAGAATGCCTTGTCAACCAACCAGAGGCAGCTTTGCAAACCCAGCAGCCTTGTCAACCAACCAGAAGCCGTTTGTCAATGCCAGCAGCCTTGTCAACCAATCAGAGGGAGCATTTTCACTCCCAGCAGTAGGTATAAAACCAGCAGGCCAATGGCCTGCGCTCAGGCCAATGGCCTGCGCTCAGGCCAATGGCCTGCGCTCAGGCCAATGGCCTGCGCGCTCCTTTCCCTCTGGATTTGACTTTTCCTCTTCTCTCCCCCCCCCCCACCTAATCTCAGGTTTTTTGTTTTCTTTATTTCCTTTACCACTCTTTCCTTCTTTCACACTCTTCCAGATTGTGCAACGTTTCCTCTTTCCTTCCTGGTCCTTTTGTCTCCTGCTTTTACAGAGGTCAGCACAAAAGGAGGAGGAGGATTTCTATATGGTAAATGTTTCAAAGTGGGGACTTCATCTGTGGTATGTCACAAATGGGACCTGCACCCAATTGTTGCAGTGTGTTCTGCTGCTTCTGTTTAGAGTTCCAGCCAGCTCTTCCCTCCAAGTGCATTACACAAGCACGCACACACAGAGACACGGGGACGCCCCATTCCATAATGATAATTTTATTCTTTATACCCCACACAACTGACTGGGTTGCCCCAGCCGCTCTGGGCGGCATCCATCATGTATAAAAACATAATAAAACACTAGATGTTTTTAAAAAAACACCCTTCAGTGTACAAGATTGCCTTCAGACGGCTTGGGAGTCGGAGAACTCCATACCCCCCAACATTTCTCCTTTGAAAATAGGGACACCCTAAGGAAAAGAGATTAACAGTAATCCTTCAAGTGGTTTGGCTATGCGTTGGTTAATGGGTTAATTGGTGAGCTATGAGGTAAAGGGGAGGGTCAGATGCCTTGTCAATCAAAGAATGCCTTGTCAACCAACCAGAGGCAGCTTTGCAAACCCAGCAGCCTTGTCAACCAACCAGAAGCCGTTTGTCAATGCCAGCAGCCTTGTCAACCAATCAGAGGGAGCATTTTCACTCCCAGCAGTAGGTATAAAACCAGCAGGCCAATGGCCTGCGCTCAGGCCAATGGCCTGCGCTCAGGCCAATGGCCTGCGCTCTCCTTTCCCTCTGGATTTGACTTTTCCTCTTCTCTCCCCCCCCCCCCCACCTAATCTCAGGTTTTTTGTTTTCTTTATTTCCTTTACCACTCTTTCCTTCTTTCACACTCTTCCAGATTGTGCAACGTTTCCTCTTTCCTTCCTGGTCCTTTTGTCTCCTGCTTTTACAGAGGTCAGCACAAAAGGAGGAGGAGGATTTCTATATGGTAAATGTTTCAAAGTGGGGACTTCATCTGTGGTATGTCACAAATGGGACCTGCACCCAATTGTTGCAGTGTGTTCTGCTGCTTCTGTTTAGAGTTCCAGCCAGCTCTTCCCTCCAAGTGCATTACACAAGCACGCACACACAGAGACACGGGGACGCCCCATTCCATAATGATAATTTTATTCTTTATACCCCACACAACTGACTGGGTTGCCCCAGCCGCTCTGGGCGGCATCCATCATGTATAAAAACATAATAAAACACTAGATGTTTTTAAAAAAACACCCTTCAGTGTACAAGATTGCCTTCAGACGGCTTGGGAGTCGGAGAACTCCATACCCCCCAACATTTCTCCTTTGAAAATAGGGACACCCTAAGGAAAAGAGATTAACAGTAATCCTTCAAGTGGTTTGGCTATGCGTTGGTTAATGGGTTAATTGGTGAGCTATGAGGTAAAGGGGAGGGTCAGATGCCTTGTCAATCAAAGAATGCCTTGTCAACCAACCAGAGGCAGCTTTGCAAACCCAGCAGCCTTGTCAACCAACCAGAAGCCGTTTGTCAATGCCAGCAGCCTTGTCAACCAATCAGAGGGAGCATTTTCACTCCCAGCAGTAGGTATAAAACCAGCAGGCCCGGCCTGCGCTCAGGCCAATGGCCTGCGCTCAGGCCAATGGCCTGCGCTCAGGCCAATGGCCTGCGCTCAGGCCAATGGCCTGCGCTCAGGCCAATGGCCTGCGCTCAGGCCAATGGCCTGCGCTCAGGCCAATGGCCTGCGCTCAGGCCAATGGCCTGCGCTCAGGCCAATGGCCTGCGCTCAGGCCAATGGCCTGCGCTCAGGCCAATGGCCTGCGCTCAGGCCAATGGCCTGCGCTCAGGCCAATGGCCTGCGCTCAGGCCAATGGCCTGCGCTCAGGCCAATGGCCTGCGCTCAGGCCAATGGCCTGCGCTCAGGCCAATGGCCTGCGCTCAGGCCAATGGCCTGCGCTCAGGCCAATGGCCTGCGCTCAGGCCAATGGCCTGCGCTCAGGCCAATGGCCTGCGCTCAGGCCAATGGCCTGCGCGCTCCTTTCCCTCTGGATTTGACTTTTCCTCTTCTCTCCCCCCCCCCACCTAATCTCAGGTTTTTGTTTTCTTTATTTCCTTTACCACTCTTTCCTTCTTTCACACTCTTCCAGATTGTGCAACGTTTCCTCTTTCCTTCCTGGTCCTTTTGTCTCCTGCTTTTACAGAGGTCAGCACAAAAGGAGGAGGAGGATTTCTATATGGTAAATGTTTCAAAGTGGGGACTTCATCTGTGGTATGTCACAAATGGGACCTGCACCCAATTGTTGCAGTGTGTTCTGCTGCTTCTGTTTAGAGTTCCAGCCAGCTCTTCCCTCCAAGTGCATTACACAAGCACGCACACACAGAGACACGGGGACGCCCCATTCCATAATGATAATTTTATTCTTTATACCCCACACAACTGACTGGGTTGCCCCAGCCGCTCTGGGCGGCATCCATCATGTATAAAAACATAATAAAACACTAGATGTTTTTAAAAAAACACCCTTCAGTGTACAAGATTGCCTTCAGACGGCTTGGGAGTCGGAGAACTCCATACCCCCCAACATTTCTCCTTTGAAAATAGGGACACCCTAAGGAAAAGAGATTAACAGTAATCCTTCAAGTGG
>NW_027554703.1:0-76750 GCF_964188315.1 Podarcis muralis
CTCAGGCCAATGGCCTGCGCTCAGGCCAATGGCCTGCGCTCTCCTTTCCCTCTGGATTTGACTTTTCCTCTTCTCTCCCCCCCCCCCCACCTAATCTCAGGTTTTTTGTTTTCTTTATTTCCTTTACCACTCTTTCCTTCTTTCACACTCTTCCAGATTGTGCAACGTTTCCTCTTTCCTTCCTGGTCCTTTTGTCTCCTGCTTTTACAGAGGTCAGCACAAAAGGAGGAGGAGGATTTCTATATGGTAAATGTTTCAAAGTGGGGACTTCATCTGTGGTATGTCACAAATGGGACCTGCACCCAATTGTTGCAGTGTGTTCTGCTGCTTCTGTTTAGAGTTCCAGCCAGCTCTTCCCTCCAAGTGCATTACACAAGCACGCACACACAGAGACACGGGGACGCCCCATTCCATAATGATAATTTTATTCTTTATACCCCACACAACTGACTGGGTTGCCCCAGCCGCTCTGGGCGGCATCCATCATGTATAAAAACATAATAAAACACTAGATGTTTTTAAAAAAACACCCTTCAGTGTACAAGATTGCCTTCAGACGGCTTGGGAGTCGGAGAACTCCATACCCCCCAACATTTCTCCTTTGAAAATAGGGACACCCTAAGGAAAAGAGATTAACAGTAATCCTTCAAGTGGTTTGGCTATGCGTTGGTTAATGGGTTAATTGGTGAGCTATGAGGTAAAGGGGAGGGTCAGATGCCTTGTCAATCAAAGAATGCCTTGTCAACCAACCAGAGGCAGCTTTGCAAACCCAGCAGCCTTGTCAACCAACCAGAAGCCGTTTGTCAATGCCAGCAGCCTTGTCAACCAATCAGAGGGAGCATTTTCACTCCCAGCAGTAGGTATAAAACCAGCAGGCCCGGCCTGCGCTCAGGCCAATGGCCTGCGCTCAGGCCAATGGCCTGCGCTCAGGCCAATGGCCTGCGCTCAGGCCAATGGCCTGCGCTCAGGCCAATGGCCTGCGCTCAGGCCAATGGCCTGCGCTCAGGCCAATGGCCTGCGCTCAGGCCAATGGCCTGCGCTCAGGCCAATGGCCTGCGCTCAGGCCAATGGCCTGCGCTCAGGCCAATGGCCTGCGCTCAGGCCAATGGCCTGCGCTCAGGCCAATGGCCTGCGCTCAGGCCAATGGCCTGCGCTCAGGCCAATGGCCTGCGCTCAGGCCAATGGCCTGCGCTCAGGCCAATGGCCTGCGCTCAGGCCAATGGCCTGCGCTCAGGCCAATGGCCTGCGCTCAGGCCAATGGCCTGCGCTCAGGCCAATGGCCTGCGCTCTCCTTTCCCTCTGGATTTGACTTTTCCTCTTCTCTCCCCCCCCCCCCACCTAATCTCAGGTTTTTTGTTTTCTTTATTTCCTTTACCACTCTTTCCTTCTTTCACACTCTTCCAGATTGTGCAACGTTTCCTCTTTCCTTCCTGGTCCTTTTGTCTCCTGCTTTTACAGAGGTCAGCACAAAAGGAGGAGGAGGATTTCTATATGGTAAATGTTTCAAAGTGGGGACTTCATCTGTGGTATGTCACAAATGGGACCTGCACCCAATTGTTGCAGTGTGTTCTGCTGCTTCTGTTTAGAGTTCCAGCCAGCTCTTCCCTCCAAGTGCATTACACAAGCACGCACACACAGAGACACGGGGACGCCCCATTCCATAATGATAATTTTATTCTTTATACCCCACACAACTGACTGGGTTGCCCCAGCCGCTCTGGGCGGCATCCATCATGTATAAAAACATAATAAAACACTAGATGTTTTTAAAAAAACACCCTTCAGTGTACAAGATTGCCTTCAGACGGCTTGGGAGTCGGAGAACTCCATACCCCCCAACATTTCTCCTTTGAAAATAGGGACACCCTAAGGAAAAGAGATTAACAGTAATCCTTCAAGTGGTTTGGCTATGCGTTGGTTAATGGGTTAATTGGTGAGCTATGAGGTAAAGGGGAGGGTCAGATGCCTTGTCAATCAAAGAATGCCTTGTCAACCAACCAGAGGCAGCTTTGCAAACCCAGCAGCCTTGTCAACCAACCAGAAGCCGTTTGTCAATGCCAGCAGCCTTGTCAACCAATCAGAGGGAGCATTTTCACTCCCAGCAGTAGGTATAAAACCAGCAGGCCCGGCCTGCGCTCAGGCCAATGGCCTGCGCTCAGGCCAATGGCCTGCGCTCAGGCCAATGGCCTGCGCTCAGGCCAATGGCCTGCGCTCAGGCCAATGGCCTGCGCTCAGGCCAATGGCCTGCGCTCAGGCCAATGGCCTGCGCTCAGGCCAATGGCCTGCGCTCAGGCCAATGGCCTGCGCTCAGGCCAATGGCCTGCGCTCAGGCCAATGGCCTGCGCTCAGGCCAATGGCCTGCGCTCAGGCCAATGGCCTGCGCTCAGGCCAATGGCCTGCGCTCAGGCCAATGGCCTGCGCTCAGGCCAATGGCCTGCGCTCAGGCCAATGGCCTGCGCTCAGGCCAATGGCCTGCGCTCAGGCCAATGGCCTGCGCTCAGGCCAATGGCCTGCGCTCTCCTTTCCCTCTGGATTTGACTTTTCCTCTTCTCTCCCCCCCCCCCACCTAATCTCAGGTTTTTTGTTTTCTTTATTTCCTTTACCACTCTTTCCTTCTTTCACACTCTTCCAGATTGTGCAACGTTTCCTCTTTCCTTCCTGGTCCTTTTGTCTCCTGCTTTTACAGAGGTCAGCACAAAAGGAGGAGGAGGATTTCTATATGGTAAATGTTTCAAAGTGGGGACTTCATCTGTGGTATGTCACAAATGGGACCTGCACCCAATTGTTGCAGTGTGTTCTGCTGCTTCTGTTTAGAGTTCCAGCCAGCTCTTCCCTCCAAGTGCATTACACAAGCACGCACACACAGAGACACGGGGACGCCCCATTCCATAATGATAATTTTATTCTTTATACCCCACACAACTGACTGGGTTGCCCCAGCCGCTCTGGGCGGCATCCATCATGTATAAAAACATAATAAAACACTAGATGTTTTTAAAAAAACACCCTTCAGTGTACAAGATTGCCTTCAGACGGCTTGGGAGTCGGAGAACTCCATACCCCCCAACATTTCTCCTTTGAAAATAGGGACACCCTAAGGAAAAGAGATTAACAGTAATCCTTCAAGTGGTTTGGCTATGCGTTGGTTAATGGGTTAATTGGTGAGCTATGAGGTAAAGGGGAGGGTCAGATGCCTTGTCAATCAAAGAATGCCTTGTCAACCAACCAGAGGCAGCTTTGCAAACCCAGCAGCCTTGTCAACCAACCAGAAGCCGTTTGTCAATGCCAGCAGCCTTGTCAACCAATCAGAGGGAGCATTTTCACTCCCAGCAGTAGGTATAAAACCAGCAGGCCCGGCCTGCGCTCAGGCCAATGGCCTGCGCTCAGGCCAATGGCCTGCGCTCAGGCCAATGGCCTGCGCTCAGGCCAATGGCCTGCGCTCAGGCCAATGGCCTGCGCTCAGGCCAATGGCCTGCGCTCAGGCCAATGGCCTGCGCTCAGGCCAATGGCCTGCGCTCAGGCCAATGGCCTGCGCTCAGGCCAATGGCCTGCGCTCAGGCCAATGGCCTGCGCTCAGGCCAATGGCCTGCGCTCAGGCCAATGGCCTGCGCTCAGGCCAATGGCCTGCGCTCAGGCCAATGGCCTGCGCTCAGGCCAATGGCCTGCGCTCAGGCCAATGGCCTGCGCTCAGGCCAATGGCCTGCGCTCAGGCCAATGGCCTGCGCTCAGGCCAATGGCCTGCGCTCAGGCCAATGGCCTGCGCTCAGGCCAATGGCCTGCGCTCAGGCCAATGGCCTGCGCTCAGGCCAATGGCCTGCGCTCTCCTTTCCCTCTGGATTTGACTTTTCCTCTTCTCTCCCCCCCCCCCCCACCTAATCTCAGGTTTTTTGTTTTCTTTATTTCCTTTACCACTCTTTCCTTCTTTCACACTCTTCCAGATTGTGCAACGTTTCCTCTTTCCTTCCTGGTCCTTTTGTCTCCTGCTTTTACAGAGGTCAGCACAAAAGGAGGAGGAGGATTTCTATATGGTAAATGTTTCAAAGTGGGGACTTCATCTGTGGTATGTCACAAATGGGACCTGCACCCAATTGTTGCAGTGTGTTCTGCTGCTTCTGTTTAGAGTTCCAGCCAGCTCTTCCCTCCAAGTGCATTACACAAGCACGCACACACAGAGACACGGGGACGCCCCATTCCATAATGATAATTTTATTCTTTATACCCCACACAACTGACTGGGTTGCCCCAGCCGCTCTGGGCGGCATCCATCATGTATAAAAACATAATAAAACACTAGATGTTTTTAAAAAAACACCCTTCAGTGTACAAGATTGCCTTCAGACGGCTTGGGAGTCGGAGAACTCCATACCCCCCAACATTTCTCCTTTGAAAATAGGGACACCCTAAGGAAAAGAGATTAACAGTAATCCTTCAAGTGGTTTGGCTATGCGTTGGTTAATGGGTTAATTGGTGAGCTATGAGGTAAAGGGGAGGGTCAGATGCCTTGTCAATCAAAGAATGCCTTGTCAACCAACCAGAGGCAGCTTTGCAAACCCAGCAGCCTTGTCAACCAACCAGAAGCCGTTTGTAAATGCCAGCAGCCTTGTCAACCAATCAGAGGGAGCATTTTCACTCCCAGCAGTAGGTATAAAACCAGCAGGCCCGGCCTGCGCTCAGGCCAATGGCCTGCGCTCAGGCCAATGGCCTGCGCTCAGGCCAATGGCCTGCGCTCAGGCCAATGGCCTGCGCTCAGGCCAATGGCCTGCGCTCAGGCCAATGGCCTGCGCTCAGGCCAATGGCCTGCGCTCAGGCCAATGGCCTGCGCTCAGGCCAATGGCCTGCGCTCAGGCCAATGGCCTGCGCTCAGGCCAATGGCCTGCGCTCAGGCCAATGGCCTGCGCTCAGGCCAATGGCCTGCGCTCAGGCCAATGGCCTGCGCTCAGGCCAATGGCCTGCGCTCAGGCCAATGGCCTGCGCTCAGGCCAATGGCCTGCGCTCAGGCCAATGGCCTGCGCTCAGGCCAATGGCCTGCGCTCAGGCCAATGGCCTGCGCTCAGGCCAATGGCCTGCGCTCAGGCCAATGGCCTGCGCTCAGGCCAATGGCCTGCGCTCAGGCCAATGGCCTGCGCTCAGGCCAATGGCCTGCGCTCAGGCCAATGGCCTGCGCTCAGGCCAATGGCCTGCGCTCAGGCCAATGGCCTGCGCTCAGGCCAATGGCCTGCGCTCAGGCCAATGGCCTGCGCTCAGGCCAATGGCCTGCGCTCTCCTTTCCCTCTGGATTTGACTTTTCCTCTTCTCTCCCCCCCCCCCCCACCTAATCTCAGGTTTTTTGTTTTCTTTATTTCCTTTACCACTCTTTCCTTCTTTCACACTCTTCCAGATTGTGCAACGTTTCCTCTTTCCTTCCTGGTCCTTTTGTCTCCTGCTTTTACAGAGGTCAGCACAAAAGGAGGAGGAGGATTTCTATATGGTAAATGTTTCAAAGTGGGGACTTCATCTGTGGTATGTCACAAATGGGACCTGCACCCAATTGTTGCAGTGTGTTCTGCTGCTTCTGTTTAGAGTTCCAGCCAGCTCTTCCCTCCAAGTGCATTACACAAGCACGCACACACAGAGACACGGGGACGCCCCATTCCATAATGATAATTTTATTCTTTATACCCCACACAACTGACTGGGTTGCCCCAGCCGCTCTGGGCGGCATCCATCATGTATAAAAACATAATAAAACACTAGATGTTTTTAAAAAAACACCCTTCAGTGTACAAGATTGCCTTCAGACGGCTTGGGAGTCGGAGAACTCCATACCCCCCAACATTTCTCCTTTGAAAATAGGGACACCCTAAGGAAAAGAGATTAACAGTAATCCTTCAAGTGGTTTGGCTATGCGTTGGTTAATGGGTTAATTGGTGAGCTATGAGGTAAAGGGGAGGGTCAGATGCCTTGTCAATCAAAGAATGCCTTGTCAACCAACCAGAGGCAGCTTTGCAAACCCAGCAGCCTTGTCAACCAACCAGAAGCCGTTTGTCAATGCCAGCAGCCTTGTCAACCAATCAGAGGGAGCATTTTCACTCCCAGCAGTAGGTATAAAACCAGCAGGCCAATGGCCTGCGCTCAGGCCAATGGCCTGCGCTCTCCTTTCCCTCTGGATTTGACTTTTCCTCTTCTCTCCCCCCCCCCCCCACCTAATCTCAGGTTTTTTGTTTTCTTTATTTCCTTTACCACTCTTTCCTTCTTTCACACTCTTCCAGATTGTGCAACGTTTCCTCTTTCCTTCCTGGTCCTTTTGTCTCCTGCTTTTACAGAGGTCAGCACAAAAGGAGGAGGAGGATTTCTATATGGTAAATGTTTCAAAGTGGGGACTTCATCTGTGGTATGTCACAAATGGGACCTGCACCCAATTGTTGCAGTGTGTTCTGCTGCTTCTGTTTAGAGTTCCAGCCAGCTCTTCCCTCCAAGTGCATTACACAAGCACGCACACACAGAGACACGGGGACGCCCCATTCCATAATGATAATTTTATTCTTTATACCCCACACAACTGACTGGGTTGCCCCAGCCGCTCTGGGCGGCATCCATCATGTATAAAAACATAATAAAACACTAGATGTTTTTAAAAAAACACCCTTCAGTGTACAAGATTGCCTTCAGACGGCTTGGGAGTCGGAGAACTCCATACCCCCCAACATTTCTCCTTTGAAAATAGGGACACCCTAAGGAAAAGAGATTAACAGTAATCCTTCAAGTGGTTTGGCTATGCGTTGGTTAATGGGTTAATTGGTGAGCTATGAGGTAAAGGGGAGGGTCAGATGCCTTGTCAATCAAAGAATGCCTTGTCAACCAACCAGAGGCAGCTTTGCAAACCCAGCAGCCTTGTCAACCAACCAGAAGCCGTTTGTCAATGCCAGCAGCCTTGTCAACCAATCAGAGGGAGCATTTTCACTCCCAGCAGTAGGTATAAAACCAGCAGGCCCGGCCTGCGCTCAGGCCAATGGCCTGCGCTCAGGCCAATGGCCTGCGCTCAGGCCAATGGCCTGCGCTCAGGCCAATGGCCTGCGCTCAGGCCAATGGCCTGCGCTCAGGCCAATGGCCTGCGCTCAGGCCAATGGCCTGCGCTCAGGCCAATGGCCTGCGCTCAGGCCAATGGCCTGCGCTCAGGCCAATGGCCTGCGCTCAGGCCAATGGCCTGCGCTCAGGCCAATGGCCTGCGCTCAGGCCAATGGCCTGCGCTCAGGCCAATGGCCTGCGCTCAGGCCAATGGCCTGCGCTCAGGCCAATGGCCTGCGCTCAGGCCAATGGCCTGCGCTCAGGCCAATGGCCTGCGCTCAGGCCAATGGCCTGCGCTCAGGCCAATGGCCTGCGCTCTCCTTTCCCTCTGGATTTGACTTTTCCTCTTCTCTCCCCCCCCCCCCACCTAATCTCAGGTTTTTTGTTTTCTTTATTTCCTTTACCACTCTTTCCTTCTTTCACACTCTTCCAGATTGTGCAACGTTTCCTCTTTCCTTCCTGGTCCTTTTGTCTCCTGCTTTTACAGAGGTCAGCACAAAAGGAGGAGGAGGATTTCTATATGGTAAATGTTTCAAAGTGGGGACTTCATCTGTGGTATGTCACAAATGGGACCTGCACCCAATTGTTGCAGTGTGTTCTGCTGCTTCTGTTTAGAGTTCCAGCCAGCTCTTCCCTCCAAGTGCATTACACAAGCACGCACACACAGAGACACGGGGACGCCCCATTCCATAATGATAATTTTATTCTTTATACCCCACACAACTGACTGGGTTGCCCCAGCCGCTCTGGGCGGCATCCATCATGTATAAAAACATAATAAAACACTAGATGTTTTTAAAAAAACACCCTTCAGTGTACAAGATTGCCTTCAGACGGCTTGGGAGTCGGAGAACTCCATACCCCCCAACATTTCTCCTTTGAAAATAGGGACACCCTAAGGAAAAGAGATTAACAGTAATCCTTCAAGTGGTTTGGCTATGCGTTGGTTAATGGGTTAATTGGTGAGCTATGAGGTAAAGGGGAGGGTCAGATGCCTTGTCAATCAAAGAATGCCTTGTCAACCAACCAGAGGCAGCTTTGCAAACCCAGCAGCCTTGTCAACCAACCAGAAGCCGTTTGTAAATGCCAGCAGCCTTGTCAACCAATCAGAGGGAGCATTTTCACTCCCAGCAGTAGGTATAAAACCAGCAGGCCAATGGCCTGCGCTCAGGCCAATGGCCTGCGCTCAGGCCAATGGCCTGCGCTCAGGCCAATGGCCTGCGCTCTCCTTTCCCTCTGGATTTGACTTTTCCTCTTCTCTCCCCCCCCCCCACCTAATCTCAGGTTTTTTGTTTTCTTTATTTCCTTTACCACTCTTTCCTTCTTTCACACTCTTCCAGATTGTGCAACGTTTCCTCTTTCCTTCCTGGTCCTTTTGTCTCCTGCTTTTACAGAGGTCAGCACAAAAGGAGGAGGAGGATTTCTATATGGTAAATGTTTCAAAGTGGGGACTTCATCTGTGGTATGTCACAAATGGGACCTGCACCCAATTGTTGCAGTGTGTTCTGCTGCTTCTGTTTAGAGTTCCAGCCAGCTCTTCCCTCCAAGTGCATTACACAAGCACGCACACACAGAGACACGGGGACGCCCCATTCCATAATGATAATTTTATTCTTTATACCCCACACAACTGACTGGGTTGCCCCAGCCGCTCTGGGCGGCATCCATCATGTATAAAAACATAATAAAACACTAGATGTTTTTAAAAAAACACCCTTCAGTGTACAAGATTGCCTTCAGACGGCTTGGGAGTCGGAGAACTCCATACCCCCCAACATTTCTCCTTTGAAAATAGGGACACCCTAAGGAAAAGAGATTAACAGTAATCCTTCAAGTGGTTTGGCTATGCGTTGGTTAATGGGTTAATTGGTGAGCTATGAGGTAAAGGGGAGGGTCAGATGCCTTGTCAATCAAAGAATGCCTTGTCAACCAACCAGAGGCAGCTTTGCAAACCCAGCAGCCTTGTCAACCAACCAGAAGCCGTTTGTCAATGCCAGCAGCCTTGTCAACCAATCAGAGGGAGCATTTTCACTCCCAGCAGTAGGTATAAAACCAGCAGGCCCGGCCTGCGCTCAGGCCAATGGCCTGCGCTCAGGCCAATGGCCTGCGCTCAGGCCAATGGCCTGCGCTCAGGCCAATGGCCTGCGCTCAGGCCAATGGCCTGCGCTCAGGCCAATGGCCTGCGCTCAGGCCAATGGCCTGCGCTCAGGCCAATGGCCTGCGCTCAGGCCAATGGCCTGCGCTCAGGCCAATGGCCTGCGCTCAGGCCAATGGCCTGCGCTCAGGCCAATGGCCTGCGCTCAGGCCAATGGCCTGCGCTCAGGCCAATGGCCTGCGCTCAGGCCAATGGCCTGCGCTCAGGCCAATGGCCTGCGCTCAGGCCAATGGCCTGCGCTCAGGCCAATGGCCTGCGCTCAGGCCAATGGCCTGCGCTCAGGCCAATGGCCTGCGCTCAGGCCAATGGCCTGCGCTCAGGCCAATGGCCTGCGCTCAGGCCAATGGCCTGCGCTCAGGCCAATGGCCTGCGCTCTCCTTTCCCTCTGGATTTGACTTTTCCTCTTCTCTCCCCCCCCCCCACCTAATCTCAGGTTTTTTGTTTTCTTTATTTCCTTTACCACTCTTTCCTTCTTTCACACTCTTCCAGATTGTGCAACGTTTCCTCTTTCCTTCCTGGTCCTTTTGTCTCCTGCTTTTACAGAGGTCAGCACAAAAGGAGGAGGAGGATTTCTATATGGTAAATGTTTCAAAGTGGGGACTTCATCTGTGGTATGTCACAAATGGGACCTGCACCCAATTGTTGCAGTGTGTTCTGCTGCTTCTGTTTAGAGTTCCAGCCAGCTCTTCCCTCCAAGTGCATTACACAAGCACGCACACACAGAGACACGGGGACGCCCCATTCCATAATGATAATTTTATTCTTTATACCCCACACAACTGACTGGGTTGCCCCAGCCGCTCTGGGCGGCATCCATCATGTATAAAAACATAATAAAACACTAGATGTTTTTAAAAAAACACCCTTCAGTGTACAAGATTGCCTTCAGACGGCTTGGGAGTCGGAGAACTCCATACCCCCCAACATTTCTCCTTTGAAAATAGGGACACCCTAAGGAAAAGAGATTAACAGTAATCCTTCAAGTGGTTTGGCTATGCGTTGGTTAATGGGTTAATTGGTGAGCTATGAGGTAAAGGGGAGGGTCAGATGCCTTGTCAATCAAAGAATGCCTTGTCAACCAACCAGAGGCAGCTTTGCAAACCCAGCAGCCTTGTCAACCAACCAGAAGCCGTTTGTCAATGCCAGCAGCCTTGTCAACCAATCAGAGGGAGCATTTTCACTCCCAGCAGTAGGTATAAAACCAGCAGGCCCGGCCTGCGCTCAGGCCAATGGCCTGCGCTCAGGCCAATGGCCTGCGCTCAGGCCAATGGCCTGCGCTCAGGCCAATGGCCTGCGCTCAGGCCAATGGCCTGCGCTCAGGCCAATGGCCTGCGCTCAGGCCAATGGCCTGCGCTCAGGCCAATGGCCTGCGCTCAGGCCAATGGCCTGCGCTCAGGCCAATGGCCTGCGCTCAGGCCAATGGCCTGCGCTCAGGCCAATGGCCTGCGCTCAGGCCAATGGCCTGCGCTCAGGCCAATGGCCTGCGCTCAGGCCAATGGCCTGCGCTCAGGCCAATGGCCTGCGCTCAGGCCAATGGCCTGCGCTCAGGCCAATGGCCTGCGCGCTCCTTTCCCTCTGGATTTGACTATTCCTCTTCTCTCCCCCCCCCCCACCTAATCTCAGGTTTTTTGTTTTCTTTATTTCCTTTACCACTCTTTCCTTCTTTCACACTCTTCCAGATTGTGCAACGTTTCCTCTTTCCTTCCTGGTCCTTTTGTCTCCTGCTTTTACAGAGGTCAGCACAAAAGGAGGAGGAGGATTTCTATATGGTAAATGTTTCAAAGTGGGGACTTCATCTGTGGTATGTCACAAATGGGACCTGCACCCAATTGTTGCAGTGTGTTCTGCTGCTTCTGTTTAGAGTTCCAGCCAGCTCTTCCCTCCAAGTGCATTACACAAGCACGCACACACAGAGACACGGGGACGCCCCATTCCATAATGATAATTTTATTCTTTATACCCCACACAACTGACTGGGTTGCCCCAGCCGCTCTGGGCGGCATCCATCATGTATAAAAACATAATAAAACACTAGATGTTTTTAAAAAAACACCCTTCAGTGTACAAGATTGCCTTCAGACGGCTTGGGAGTCGGAGAACTCCATACCCCCCAACATTTCTCCTTTGAAAATAGGGACACCCTAAGGAAAAGAGATTAACAGTAATCCTTCAAGTGGTTTGGCTATGCGTTGGTTAATGGGTTAATTGGTGAGCTATGAGGTAAAGGGGAGGGTCAGATGCCTTGTCAATCAAAGAATGCCTTGTCAACCAACCAGAGGCAGCTTTGCAAACCCAGCAGCCTTGTCAACCAACCAGAAGCCGTTTGTCAATGCCAGCAGCCTTGTCAACCAATCAGAGGGAGCATTTTCACTCCCAGCAGTAGGTATAAAACCAGCAGGCCCGGCCTGCGCTCAGGCCAATGGCCTGCGCTCAGGCCAATGGCCTGCGCTCAGGCCAATGGCCTGCGCTCAGGCCAATGGCCTGCGCTCAGGCCAATGGCCTGCGCTCAGGCCAATGGCCTGCGCTCAGGCCAATGGCCTGCGCTCAGGCCAATGGCCTGCGCTCAGGCCAATGGCCTGCGCTCAGGCCAATGGCCTGCGCTCAGGCCAATGGCCTGCGCTCAGGCCAATGGCCTGCGCTCAGGCCAATGGCCTGCGCTCAGGCCAATGGCCTGCGCTCAGGCCAATGGCCTGCGCTCAGGCCAATGGCCTGCGCTCAGGCCAATGGCCTGCGCTCAGGCCAATGGCCTGCGCTCAGGCCAATGGCCTGCGCTCAGGCCAATGGCCTGCGCTCAGGCCAATGGCCTGCGCGCTCCTTTCCCTCTGGATTTGACTTTTCCTCTTCTCTCCCCCCCCCCCACCTAATCTCAGGTTTTTTGTTTTCTTTATTTCCTTTACCACTCTTTCCTTCTTTCACACTCTTCCAGATTGTGCAACGTTTCCTCTTTCCTTCCTGGTCCTTTTGTCTCCTGCTTTTACAGAGGTCAGCACAAAAGGAGGAGGAGGATTTCTATATGGTAAATGTTTCAAAGTGGGGACTTCATCTGTGGTATGTCACAAATGGGACCTGCACCCAATTGTTGCAGTGTGTTCTGCTGCTTCTGTTTAGAGTTCCAGCCAGCTCTTCCCTCCAAGTGCATTACACAAGCACGCACACACAGAGACACGGGGACGCCCCATTCCATAATGATAATTTTATTCTTTATACCCCACACAACTGACTGGGTTGCCCCAGCCGCTCTGGGCGGCATCCATCATGTATAAAAACATAATAAAACACTAGATGTTTTTAAAAAAACACCCTTCAGTGTACAAGATTGCCTTCAGACGGCTTGGGAGTCGGAGAACTCCATACCCCCCAACATTTCTCCTTTGAAAATAGGGACACCCTAAGGAAAAGAGATTAACAGTAATCCTTCAAGTGGTTTGGCTATGCGTTGGTTAATGGGTTAATTGGTGAGCTATGAGGTAAAGGGGAGGGTCAGATGCCTTGTCAATCAAAGAATGCCTTGTCAACCAACCAGAGGCAGCTTTGCAAACCCAGCAGCCTTGTCAACCAACCAGAAGCCGTTTGTCAATGCCAGCAGCCTTGTCAACCAATCAGAGGGAGCATTTTCACTCCCAGCAGTAGGTATAAAACCAGCAGGCCCGGCCTGCGCTCAGGCCAATGGCCTGCGCTCAGGCCAATGGCCTGCGCTCAGGCCAATGGCCTGCGCTCAGGCCAATGGCCTGCGCTCAGGCCAATGGCCTGCGCTCAGGCCAATGGCCTGCGCTCAGGCCAATGGCCTGCGCTCAGGCCAATGGCCTGCGCTCAGGCCAATGGCCTGCGCTCAGGCCAATGGCCTGCGCTCAGGCCAATGGCCTGCGCTCAGGCCAATGGCCTGCGCTCAGGCCAATGGCCTGCGCTCAGGCCAATGGCCTGCGCTCAGGCCAATGGCCTGCGCTCAGGCCAATGGCCTGCGCTCAGGCCAATGGCCTGCGCTCAGGCCAATGGCCTGCGCTCAGGCCAATGGCCTGCGCTCAGGCCAATGGCCTGCGCTCAGGCCAATGGCCTGCGCTCAGGCCAATGGCCTGCGCTCTCCTTTCCCTCTGGATTTGACTTTTCCTCTTCTCTCCCCCCCCCCACCTAATCTCAGGTTTTTTGTTTTCTTTATTTCCTTTACCACTCTTTCCTTCTTTCACACTCTTCCAGATTGTGCAACGTTTCCTCTTTCCTTCCTGGTCCTTTTGTCTCCTGCTTTTACAGAGGTCAGCACAAAAGGAGGAGGAGGATTTCTATATGGTAAATGTTTCAAAGTGGGGACTTCATCTGTGGTATGTCACAAATGGGACCTGCACCCAATTGTTGCAGTGTGTTCTGCTGCTTCTGTTTAGAGTTCCAGCCAGCTCTTCCCTCCAAGTGCATTACACAAGCACGCACACACAGAGACACGGGGACGCCCCATTCCATAATGATAATTTTATTCTTTATACCCCACACAACTGACTGGGTTGCCCCAGCCGCTCTGGGCGGCATCCATCATGTATAAAAACATAATAAAACACTAGATGTTTTTAAAAAAACACCCTTCAGTGTACAAGATTGCCTTCAGACGGCTTGGGAGTCGGAGAACTCCATACCCCCCAACATTTCTCCTTTGAAAATAGGGACACCCTAAGGAAAAGAGATTAACAGTAATCCTTCAAGTGGTTTGGCTATGCGTTGGTTAATGGGTTAATTGGTGAGCTATGAGGTAAAGGGGAGGGTCAGATGCCTTGTCAATCAAAGAATGCCTTGTCAACCAACCAGAGGCAGCTTTGCAAACCCAGCAGCCTTGTCAACCAACCAGAAGCCGTTTGTCAATGCCAGCAGCCTTGTCAACCAATCAGAGGGAGCATTTTCACTCCCAGCAGTAGGTATAAAACCAGCAGGCCCGGCCTGCGCTCAGGCCAATGGCCTGCGCTCAGGCCAATGGCCTGCGCTCAGGCCAATGGCCTGCGCTCAGGCCAATGGCCTGCGCTCAGGCCAATGGCCTGCGCTCAGGCCAATGGCCTGCGCTCAGGCCAATGGCCTGCGCTCAGGCCAATGGCCTGCGCTCAGGCCAATGGCCTGCGCTCAGGCCAATGGCCTGCGCTCAGGCCAATGGCCTGCGCTCAGGCCAATGGCCTGCGCTCAGGCCAATGGCCTGCGCTCAGGCCAATGGCCTGCGCTCAGGCCAATGGCCTGCGCTCAGGCCAATGGCCTGCGCTCAGGCCAATGGCCTGCGCTCAGGCCAATGGCCTGCGCTCAGGCCAATGGCCTGCGCTCAGGCCAATGGCCTGCGCTCAGGCCAATGGCCTGCGCTCAGGCCAATGGCCTGCGCTCAGGCCAATGGCCTGCGCTCAGGCCAATGGCCTGCGCTCAGGCCAATGGCCTGCGCTCAGGCCAATGGCCTGCGCTCAGGCCAATGGCCTGCGCTCAGGCCAATGGCCTGCGCTCTCCTTTCCCTCTGGATTTGACTTTTCCTCTTCTCTCCCCCCCCCCCCCACCTAATCTCAGGTTTTTTGTTTTCTTTATTTCCTTTACCACTCTTTCCTTCTTTCACACTCTTCCAGATTGTGCAACGTTTCCTCTTTCCTTCCTGGTCCTTTTGTCTCCTGCTTTTACAGAGGTCAGCACAAAAGGAGGAGGAGGATTTCTATATGGTAAATGTTTCAAAGTGGGGACTTCATCTGTGGTATGTCACAAATGGGACCTGCACCCAATTGTTGCAGTGTGTTCTGCTGCTTCTGTTTAGAGTTCCAGCCAGCTCTTCCCTCCAAGTGCATTACACAAGCACGCACACACAGAGACACGGGGACGCCCCATTCCATAATGATAATTTTATTCTTTATACCCCACACAACTGACTGGGTTGCCCCAGCCGCTCTGGGCGGCATCCATCATGTATAAAAACATAATAAAACACTAGATGTTTTTAAAAAAACACCCTTCAGTGTACAAGATTGCCTTCAGACGGCTTGGGAGTCGGAGAACTCCATACCCCCCAACATTTCTCCTTTGAAAATAGGGACACCCTAAGGAAAAGAGATTAACAGTAATCCTTCAAGTGGTTTGGCTATGCGTTGGTTAATGGGTTAATTGGTGAGCTATGAGGTAAAGGGGAGGGTCAGATGCCTTGTCAATCAAAGAATGCCTTGTCAACCAACCAGAGGCAGCTTTGCAAACCCAGCAGCCTTGTCAACCAACCAGAAGCCGTTTGTCAATGCCAGCAGCCTTGTCAACCAATCAGAGGGAGCATTTTCACTCCCAGCAGTAGGTATAAAACCAGCAGGCCCGGCCTGCGCTCAGGCCAATGGCCTGCGCTCAGGCCAATGGCCTGCGCTCAGGCCAATGGCCTGCGCTCAGGCCAATGGCCTGCGCTCAGGCCAATGGCCTGCGCTCAGGCCAATGGCCTGCGCTCAGGCCAATGGCCTGCGCTCAGGCCAATGGCCTGCGCTCAGGCCAATGGCCTGCGCTCAGGCCAATGGCCTGCGCTCAGGCCAATGGCCTGCGCTCAGGCCAATGGCCTGCGCTCAGGCCAATGGCCTGCGCTCAGGCCAATGGCCTGCGCTCAGGCCAATGGCCTGCGCTCAGGCCAATGGCCTGCGCTCAGGCCAATGGCCTGCGCTCAGGCCAATGGCCTGCGCTCAGGCCAATGGCCTGCGCTCAGGCCAATGGCCTGCGCTCTCCTTTCCCTCTGGATTTGACTTTTCCTCTTCTCTCCCCCCCCCCCCCACCTAATCTCAGGTTTTTTGTTTTCTTTATTTCCTTTACCACTCTTTCCTTCTTTCACACTCTTCCAGATTGTGCAACGTTTCCTCTTTCCTTCCTGGTCCTTTTGTCTCCTGCTTTTACAGAGGTCAGCACAAAAGGAGGAGGAGGATTTCTATATGGTAAATGTTTCAAAGTGGGGACTTCATCTGTGGTATGTCACAAATGGGACCTGCACCCAATTGTTGCAGTGTGTTCTGCTGCTTCTGTTTAGAGTTCCAGCCAGCTCTTCCCTCCAAGTGCATTACACAAGCACGCACACACAGAGACACGGGGACGCCCCATTCCATAATGATAATTTTATTCTTTATACCCCACACAACTGACTGGGTTGCCCCAGCCGCTCTGGGCGGCATCCATCATGTATAAAAACATAATAAAACACTAGATGTTTTTAAAAAAAACACCCTTCAGTGTACAAGATTGCCTTCAGACGGCTTGGGAGTCGGAGAACTCCATACCCCCCAACATTTCTCCTTTGAAAATAGGGACACCCTAAGGAAAAGAGATTAACAGTAATCCTTCAAGTGGTTTGGCTATGCGTTGGTTAATGGGTTAATTGGTGAGCTATGAGGTAAAGGGGAGGGTCAGATGCCTTGTCAATCAAAGAATGCCTTGTCAACCAACCAGAGGCAGCTTTGCAAACCCAGCAGCCTTGTCAACCAACCAGAAGCCGTTTGTCAATGCCAGCAGCCTTGTCAACCAATCAGAGGGAGCATTTTCACTCCCAGCAGTAGGTATAAAACCAGCAGGCCCGGCCTGCGCTCAGGCCAATGGCCTGCGCTCAGGCCAATGGCCTGCGCTCAGGCCAATGGCCTGCGCTCAGGCCAATGGCCTGCGCTCAGGCCAATGGCCTGCGCTCAGGCCAATGGCCTGCGCTCAGGCCAATGGCCTGCGCTCAGGCCAATGGCCTGCGCTCAGGCCAATGGCCTGCGCTCAGGCCAATGGCCTGCGCTCAGGCCAATGGCCTGCGCTCAGGCCAATGGCCTGCGCTCAGGCCAATGGCCTGCGCTCAGGCCAATGGCCTGCGCTCAGGCCAATGGCCTGCGCTCAGGCCAATGGCCTGCGCTCAGGCCAATGGCCTGCGCTCAGGCCAATGGCCTGCGCTCAGGCCAATGGCCTGCGCTCAGGCCAATGGCCTGCGCTCAGGCCAATGGCCTGCGCTCAGGCCAATGGCCTGCGCTCAGGCCAATGGCCTGCGCTCTCCTTTCCCTCTGGATTTGACTTTTCCTCTTCTCTCCCCCCCCCCCACCTAATCTCAGGTTTTTTGTTTTCTTTATTTCCTTTACCACTCTTTCCTTCTTTCACACTCTTCCAGATTGTGCAACGTTTCCTCTTTCCTTCCTGGTCCTTTTGTCTCCTGCTTTTACAGAGGTCAGCACAAAAGGAGGAGGAGGATTTCTATATGGTAAATGTTTCAAAGTGGGGACTTCATCTGTGGTATGTCACAAATGGGACCTGCACCCAATTGTTGCAGTGTGTTCTGATGCTTCTGTTTAGAGTTCCAGCCAGCTCTTCCCTCCAAGTGCATTACACAAGCACGCACACACAGAGACACGGGGACGCCCCATTCCATAATGATAATTTTATTCTTTATACCCCACACAACTGACTGGGTTGCCCCAGCCGCTCTGGGCGGCATCCATCATGTATAAAAACATAATAAAACACTAGATGTTTTTAAAAAAACACCCTTCAGTGTACAAGATTGCCTTCAGACGGCTTGGGAGTCGGAGAACTCCATACCCCCCAACATTTCTCCTTTGAAAATAGGGACACCCTAAGGAAAAGAGATTAACAGTAATCCTTCAAGTGGTTTGGCTATGCGTTGGTTAATGGGTTAATTGGTGAGCTATGAGGTAAAGGGGAGGGTCAGATGCCTTGTCAATCAAAGAATGCCTTGTCAACCAACCAGAGGCAGCTTTGCAAACCCAGCAGCCTTGTCAACCAACCAGAAGCCGTTTGTCAATGCCAGCAGCCTTGTCAACCAATCAGAGGGAGCATTTTCACTCCCAGCAGTAGGTATAAAACCAGCAGGCCAATGGCCTGCGCTCAGGCCAATGGCCTGCGCTCAGGCCAATGGCCTGCGCTCTCCTTTCCCTCTGGATTTGACTTTTCCTCTTCTCTCCCCCCCCCCCACCTAATCTCAGGTTTTTTGTTTTCTTTATTTCCTTTACCACTCTTTCCTTCTTTCACACTCTTCCAGATTGTGCAACGTTTCCTCTTTCCTTCCTGGTCCTTTTGTCTCCTGCTTTTACAGAGGTCAGCACAAAAGGAGGAGGAGGATTTCTATATGGTAAATGTTTCAAAGTGGGGACTTCATCTGTGGTATGTCACAAATGGGACCTGCACCCAATTGTTGCAGTGTGTTCTGCTGCTTCTGTTTAGAGTTCCAGCCAGCTCTTCCCTCCAAGTGCATTACACAAGCACGCACACACAGAGACACGGGGACGCCCCATTCCATAATGATAATTTTATTCTTTATACCCCACACAACTGACTGGGTTGCCCCAGCCGCTCTGGGCGGCATCCATCATGTATAAAAACATAATAAAACACTAGATGTTTTTAAAAAAACACCCTTCAGTGTACAAGATTGCCTTCAGACGGCTTGGGAGTCGGAGAACTCCATACCCCCCAACATTTCTCCTTTGAAAATAGGGACACCCTAAGGAAAAGAGATTAACAGTAATCCTTCAAGTGGTTTGGCTATGCGTTGGTTAATGGGTTAATTGGTGAGCTATGAGGTAAAGGGGAGGGTCAGATGCCTTGTCAATCAAAGAATGCCTTGTCAACCAACCAGAGGCAGCTTTGCAAACCCAGCAGCCTTGTCAACCAACCAGAAGCCGTTTGTCAATGCCAGCAGCCTTGTCAACCAATCAGAGGGAGCATTTTCACTCCCAGCAGTAGGTATAAAACCAGCAGGCCAATGGCCTGCGCTCAGGCCAATGGCCTGTGCGCTCCTTTCCCTCTGGATTTGACTTTTCCTCTTCTCTCCCCCCCCCCCACCTAATCTCAGGTTTTTTGTTTTCTTTATTTCCTTTACCACTCTTTCCTTCTTTCACACTCTTCCAGATTGTGCAACGTTTCCTCTTTCCTTCCTGGTCCTTTTGTCTCCTGCTTTTACAGAGGTCAGCACAAAAGGAGGAGGAGGATTTCTATATGGTAAATGTTTCAAAGTGGGGACTTCATCTGTGGTATGTCACAAATGGGACCTGCACCCAATTGTTGCAGTGTGTTCTGCTGCTTCTGTTTAGAGTTCCAGCCAGCTCTTCCCTCCAAGTGCATTACACAAGCACGCACACACAGAGACACGGGGACGCCCCATTCCATAATGATAATTTTATTCTTTATACCCCACACAACTGACTGGGTTGCCCCAGCCGCTCTGGGCGGCATCCATCATGTATAAAAACATAATAAAACACTAGATGTTTTTAAAAAAACACCCTTCAGTGTACAAGATTGCCTTCAGACGGCTTGGGAGTCGGAGAACTCCATACCCCCCAACATTTCTCCTTTGAAAATAGGGACACCCTAAGGAAAAGAGATTAACAGTAATCCTTCAAGTGGTTTGGCTATGCGTTGGTTAATGGGTTAATTGGTGAGCTATGAGGTAAAGGGGAGGGTCAGATGCCTTGTCAATCAAAGAATGCCTTGTCAACCAACCAGAGGCAGCTTTGCAAACCCAGCAGCCTTGTCAACCAACCAGAAGCCGTTTGTCAATGCCAGCAGCCTTGTCAACCAATCAGAGGGAGCATTTTCACTCCAAGCAGTAGGTATAAAACCAGCAGGCCAATGGCCTGCGCTCAGGCCAATGGCCTGCGCTCTCCTTTCCCTCTGGATTTGACTTTTCCTCTTCTCTCCCCCCCCCCCACCTAATCTCAGGTTTTTTGTTTTCTTTATTTCCTTTACCACTCTTTCCTTCTTTCACACTCTTCCAGATTGTGCAACGTTTCCTCTTTCCTTCCTGGTCCTTTTGTCTCCTGCTTTTACAGAGGTCAGCACAAAAGGAGGAGGAGGATTTCTATATGGTAAATGTTTCAAAGTGGGGACTTCATCTGTGGTATGTCACAAATGGGACCTGCACCCAATTGTTGCAGTGTGTTCTGCTGCTTCTGTTTAGAGTTCCAGCCAGCTCTTCCCTCCAAGTGCATTACACAAGCACGCACACACAGAGACACGGGGACGCCCCATTCCATAATGATAATTTTATTCTTTATACCCCACACAACTGACTGGGTTGCCCCAGCCGCTCTGGGCGGCATCCATCATGTATAAAAACATAATAAAACACTAGATGTTTTTAAAAAAACACCCTTCAGTGTACAAGATTGCCTTCAGACGGCTTGGGAGTCGGAGAACTCCATACCCCCCAACATTTCTCCTTTGAAAATAGGGACACCCTAAGGAAAAGAGATTAACAGTAATCCTTCAAGTGGTTTGGCTATGCGTTGGTTAATGGGTTAATTGGTGAGCTATGAGGTAAAGGGGAGGGTCAGATGCCTTGTCAATCAAAGAATGCCTTGTCAACCAACCAGAGGCAGCTTTGCAAACCCAGCAGCCTTGTCAACCAACCAGAAGCCGTTTGTCAATGCCAGCAGCCTTGTCAACCAATCAGAGGGAGCATTTTCACTCCCAGCAGTAGGTATAAAACCAGCAGGCCCGGCCTGCGCTCAGGCCAATGGCCTGCGCTCAGGCCAATGGCCTGCGCTCAGGCCAATGGCCTGCGCTCAGGCCAATGGCCTGCGCTCAGGCCAATGGCCTGCGCTCAGGCCAATGGCCTGCGCTCAGGCCAATGGCCTGCGCTCAGGCCAATGGCCTGCGCTCAGGCCAATGGCCTGCGCTCAGGCCAATGGCCTGCGCTCAGGCCAATGGCCTGCGCTCAGGCCAATGGCCTGCGCTCAGGCCAATGGCCTGCGCTCAGGCCAATGGCCTGCGCTCAGGCCAATGGCCTGCGCTCAGGCCAATGGCCTGCGCTCAGGCCAATGGCCTGCGCTCAGGCCAATGGCCTGCGCTCAGGCCAATGGCCTGCGCTCAGGCCAATGGCCTGCGCTCAGGCCAATGGCCTGCGCTCAGGCCAATGGCCTGCGCTCAGGCCAATGGCCTGCGCTCAGGCCAATGGCCTGCGCTCAGGCCAATGGCCTGCGCGCTCCTTTCCCTCTGGATTTGACTTTTCCTCTTCTCTCCCCCCCCCCCACCTAATCTCAGGTTTTTTGTTTTCTTTATTTCCTTTACCACTCTTTCCTTCTTTCACACTCTTCCAGATTGTGCAACGTTTCCTCTTTCCTTCCTGGTCCTTTTGTCTCCTGCTTTTACAGAGGTCAGCACAAAAGGAGGAGGAGGATTTCTATATGGTAAATGTTTCAAAGTGGGGACTTCATCTGTGGTATGTCACAAATGGGACCTGCACCCAATTGTTGCAGTGTGTTCTGCTGCTTCTGTTTAGAGTTCCAGCCAGCTCTTCCCTCCAAGTGCATTACACAAGCACGCACACACAGAGACACGGGGACGCCCCATTCCATAATGATAATTTTATTCTTTATACCCCACACAACTGACTGGGTTGCCCCAGCCGCTCTGGGCGGCATCCATCATGTATAAAAACATAATAAAACACTAGATGTTTTTAAAAAAACACCCTTCAGTGTACAAGATTGCCTTCAGACGGCTTGGGAGTCGGAGAACTCCATACCCCCCAACATTTCTCCTTTGAAAATAGGGACACCCTAAGGAAAAGAGATTAACAGTAATCCTTCAAGTGGTTTGGCTATGCGTTGGTTAATGGGTTAATTGGTGAGCTATGAGGTAAAGGGGAGGGTCAGATGCCTTGTCAATCAAAGAATGCCTTGTCAACCAACCAGAGGCAGCTTTGCAAACCCAGCAGCCTTGTCAACCAACCAGAAGCCGTTTGTCAATGCCAGCAGCCTTGTCAACCAATCAGAGGGAGCATTTTCACTCCCAGCAGTAGGTATAAAACCAGCAGGCCCGGCCTGCGCTCAGGCCAATGGCCTGCGCTCAGGCCAATGGCCTGCGCTCAGGCCAATGGCCTGCGCTCAGGCCAATGGCCTGCGCTCAGGCCAATGGCCTGCGCTCAGGCCAATGGCCTGCGCTCAGGCCAATGGCCTGCGCTCAGGCCAATGGCCTGCGCTCAGGCCAATGGCCTGCGCTCAGGCCAATGGCCTGCGCTCAGGCCAATGGCCTGCGCTCAGGCCAATGGCCTGCGCTCAGGCCAATGGCCTGCGCTCAGGGCCAATGGCCTGCGCTCAGGCCAATGGCCTGCGCTCAGGCCAATGGCCTGCGCTCAGGCCAATGGCCTGCGCTCAGGCCAATGGCCTGCGCTCAGGCCAATGGCCTGCGCTCAGGCCAATGGCCTGCGCTCAGGCCAATGGCCTGCGCTCAGGCCAATGGCCTGCGCTCAGGCCAATGGCCTGCGCTCAGGCCAATGGCCTGCGCTCAGGCCAATGGCCTGCGCTCAGGCCAATGGCCTGCGCTCAGGCCAATGGCCTGCGCTCTCCTTTCCCTCTGGATTTGACTTTTCCTCTTCTCTCCCCCCCCCCACCTAATCTCAGGTTTTTTGTTTTCTTTATTTCCTTTACCACTCTTTCCTTCTTTCACACTCTTCCAGATTGTGCAACGTTTCCTCTTTCCTTCCTGGTCCTTTTGTCTCCTGCTTTTACAGAGGTCAGCACAAAAGGAGGAGGAGGATTTCTATATGGTAAATGTTTCAAAGTGGGGACTTCATCTGTGGTATGTCACAAATGGGACCTGCACCCAATTGTTGCAGTGTGTTTGTCACAAATGGGACCTGCACCCAATTGTTGCAGTGTGTTCTGCTGCTTCTGTTTAGAGTTCCAGCCAGCTCTTCCCTCCAAGTGCATTACACAAGCACGCACACACAGAGACACGGGGACGCCCCATTCCATAATGATAATTTTATTCTTTATACCCCACACAACTGACTGGGTTGCCCCAGCCGCTCTGGGCGGCATCCATCATGTATAAAAACATAATAAAACACTAGATGTTTTTAAAAAAACACCCTTCAGTGTACAAGATTGCCTTCAGACGGCTTGGGAGTCGGAGAACTCCATACCCCCCAACATTTCTCCTTTGAAAATAGGGACACCCTAAGGAAAAGAGATTAACAGTAATCCTTCAAGTGGTTTGGCTATGCGTTGGTTAATGGGTTAATTGGTGAGCTATGAGGTAAAGGGGAGGGTCAGATGCCTTGTCAATCAAAGAATGCCTTGTCAACCAACCAGAGGCAGCTTTGCAAACCCAGCAGCCTTGTCAACCAACCAGAAGCCGTTTGTCAATGCCAGCAGCCTTGTCAACCAATCAGAGGGAGCATTTTCACTCCCAGCAGTAGGTATAAAACCAGCAGGCCCGGCCTGCGCTCAGGCCAATGGCCTGCGCTCAGGCCAATGGCCTGCGCTCAGGCCAATGGCCTGCGCTCAGGCCAATGGCCTGCGCTCAGGCCAATGGCCTGCGCTCAGGCCAATGGCCTGCGCTCAGGCCAATGGCCTGCGCTCAGGCCAATGGCCTGCGCTCAGGCCAATGGCCTGCGCTCAGGCCAATGGCCTGCGCTCAGGCCAATGGCCTGCGCTCAGGCCAATGGCCTGCGCTCAGGGCCAATGGCCTGCGCTCAGGCCAATGGCCTGCGCTCAGGCCAATGGCCTGCGCTCAGGCCAATGGCCTGCGCTCAGGCCAATGGCCTGCGCTCAGGCCAATGGCCTGCGCTCAGGCCAATGGCCTGCGCTCAGGCCAATGGCCTGCGCTCTCCTTTCCCTCTGGATTTGACTTTTCCTCTTCTCTCCCCCCCCCCCACCTAATCTCAGGTTTTTTGTTTTCTTTATTTCCTTTACCACTCTTTCCTTCTTTCACACTCTTCCAGATTGTGCAACGTTTCCTCTTTCCTTCCTGGTCCTTTTGTCTCCTGCTTTTACAGAGGTCAGCACAAAAGGAGGAGGAGGATTTCTATATGGTAAATGTTTCAAAGTGGGGACTTCATCTGTGGTATGTCACAAATGGGACCTGCACCCAATTGTTGCAGTGTGTTCTGCTGCTTCTGTTTAGAGTTCCAGCCAGCTCTTCCCTCCAAGTGCATTACACAAGCACGCACACACAGAGACACGGGGACGCCCCATTCCATAATGATAATTTTATTCTTTATACCCCACACAACTGACTGGGTTGCCCCAGCCGCTCTGGGCGGCATCCATCATGTATAAAAACATAATAAAACACTAGATGTTTTTAAAAAAACACCCTTCAGTGTACAAGATTGCCTTCAGACGGCTTGGGAGTCGGAGAACTCCATACCCCCCAACATTTCTCCTTTGAAAATAGGGACACCCTAAGGAAAAGAGATTAACAGTAATCCTTCAAGTGGTTTGGCTATGCGTTGGTTAATGGGTTAATTGGTGAGCTATGAGGTAAAGGGGAGGGTCAGATGCCTTGTCAATCAAAGAATGCCTTGTCAACCAACCAGAGGCAGCTTTGCAAACCCAGCAGTCTTGTCAACCAACCAGAAGCCGTTTGTCAATGCCAGCAGCCTTGTCAACCAATCAGAGGGAGCATTTTCACTCCCAGCAGTAGGTATAAAACCAGCAGGCCCGGCCTGCGCTCAGGCCAATGGCCTGCGCTCAGGCCAATGGCCTGCGCTCAGGCCAATGGCCTGCGCTCAGGCCAATGGCCTGCGCTCAGGCCAATGGCCTGCGCTCAGGCCAATGGCCTGCGCTCAGGCCAATGGCCTGCGCTCAGGCCAATGGCCTGCGCTCAGGCCAATGGCCTGCGCTCAGGCCAATGGCCTGCGCTCAGGCCAATGGCCTGCGCTCAGGCCAATGGCCTGCGCTCAGGCCAATGGCCTGCGCTCAGGCCAATGGCCTGCGCTCAGGCCAATGGCCTGCGCTCAGGCCAATGGCCTGCGCTCAGGCCAATGGCCTGCGCTCAGGCCAATGGCCTGCGCTCAGGCCAATGGCCTGCGCTCAGGCCAATGGCCTGCGCTCAGGCCAATGGCCTGCGCTCAGGCCAATGGCCTGCGCTCAGGCCAATGGCCTGCGCTCAGGCCAATGGCCTGCGCTCAGGCCAATGGCCTGCGCTCTCCTTTCCCTCTGGATTTGACTTTTCCTCTTCTCTCCCCCCCCCCCACCTAATCTCAGGTTTTTTGTTTTCTTTATTTCCTTTACCACTCTTTCCTTCTTTCACACTCTTCCAGATTGTGCAACGTTTCCTCTTTCCTTCCTGGTCCTTTTGTCTCCTGCTTTTACAGAGGTCAGCACAAAAGGAGGAGGAGGATTTCTATATGGTAAATGTTTCAAAGTGGGGACTTCATCTGTGGTATGTCACAAATGGGACCTGCACCCAATTGTTGCAGTGTGTTCTGCTGCTTCTGTTTAGAGTTCCAGCCAGCTCTTCCCTCCAAGTGCATTACACAAGCACGCACACACAGAGACACGGGGACGCCCCATTCCATAATGATAATTTTATTCTTTATACCCCACACAACTGACTGGGTTGCCCCAGCCCGCTCTGGGCGGCATCCATCATGTATAAAAACATAATAAAACACTAGATGTTTTTAAAAAAACACCCTTCAGTGTACAAGATTGCCTTCAGACGGCTTGGGAGTCGGAGAACTCCATACCCCCCAACATTTCTCCTTTGAAAATAGGGACACCCTAAGGAAAAGAGATTAACAGTAATCCTTCAAGTGGTTTGGCTATGCGTTGGTTAATGGGTTAATTGGTGAGCTATGAGGTAAAGGGGAGGGTCAGATGCCTTGTCAATCAAAGAATGCCTTGTCAACCAACCAGAGGCAGCTTTGCAAACCCAGCAGCCTTGTCAACCAACCAGAAGCCGTTTGTCAATGCCAGCAGCCTTGTCAACCAATCAGAGGGAGCATTTTCACTCCCAGCAGTAGGTATAAAACCAGCAGGCCCGGCCTGCGCTCAGGCCAATGGCCTGCGCTCAGGCCAATGGCCTGCGCTCAGGCCAATGGCCTGCGCTCAGGCCAATGGCCTGCGCTCAGGCCAATGGCCTGCGCTCAGGCCAATGGCCTGCGCTCAGGCCAATGGCCTGCGCTCAGGCCAATGGCCTGCGCTCAGGCCAATGGCCTGCGCTCAGGCCAATGGCCTGCGCTCAGGCCAATGGCCTGCGCTCAGGCCAATGGCCTGCGCTCAGGCCAATGGCCTGCGCTCAGGCCAATGGCCTGCGCTCAGGCCAATGGCCTGCGCTCAGGCCAATGGCCTGCGCTCAGGCCAATGGCCTGCGCTCAGGCCAATGGCCTGCGCTCAGGCCAATGGCCTGCGCTCAGGCCAATGGCCTGCGCTCAGGCCAATGGCCTGCGCTCAGGCCAATGGCCTGCGCTCAGGCCAATGGCCTGCGCTCAGGCCAATGGCCTGCGCGCTCCTTTCCCTCTGGATTTGACTTTTCCTCTTCTCTCCCCCCCCCCCCCACCTAATCTCAGGTTTTTTGTTTTCTTTATTTCCTTTACCACTCTTTCCTTCTTTCACACTCTTCCAGATTGTGCAACGTTTCCTCTTTCCTTCCTGGTCCTTTTGTCTCCTGCTTTTACAGAGGTCAGCACAAAAGGAGGAGGAGGATTTCTATATGGTAAATGTTTCAAAGTGGGGACTTCATCTGTGGTATGTCACAAATGGGACCTGCACCCAATTGTTGCAGTGTGTTCTGCTGCTTCTGTTTAGAGTTCCAGCCAGCTCTTCCCTCCAAGTGCATTACACAAGCACGCACACACAGAGACACGGGGACGCCCCATTCCATAATGATAATTTTATTCTTTATACCCCACACAACTGACTGGGTTGCCCCAGCCGCTCTGGGCGGCATCCATCATGTATAAAAACATAATAAAACACTAGATGTTTTTAAAAAAACACCCTTCAGTGTACAAGATTGCCTTCAGACGGCTTGGGAGTCGGAGAACTCCATACCCCCCAACATTTCTCCTTTGAAAATAGGGACACCCTAAGGAAAAGAGATTAACAGTAATCCTTCAAGTGGTTTGGCTATGCGTTGGTTAATGGGTTAATTGGTGAGCTATGAGGTAAAGGGGAGGGTCAGATGCCTTGTCAATCAAAGAATGCCTTGTCAACCAACCAGAGGCAGCTTTGCAAACCCAGCAGCCTTGTCAACCAACCAGAAGCCGTTTGTCAATGCCAGCAGCCTTGTCAACCAATCAGAGGGAGCATTTTCACTCCCAGCAGTAGGTATAAAACCAGCAGGCCAATGGCCTGCGCTCAGGCCAATGGCCTGCGCTCAGGCCAATGGCCTGCGCGCTCCTTTCCCTCTGGATTTGACTTTTCCTCTTCTCTCCCCCCCCCCCCCACCTAATCTCAGGTTTTTTGTTTTCTTTATTTCCTTTACCACTCTTTCCTTCTTTCACACTCTTCCAGATTGTGCAACGTTTCCTCTTTCCTTCCTGGTCCTTTTGTCTCCTGCTTTTACAGAGGTCAGCACAAAAGGAGGAGGAGGATTTCTATATGGTAAATGTTTCAAAGTGGGGACTTCATCTGTGGTATGTCACAAATGGGACCTGCACCCAATTGTTGCAGTGTGTTCTGCTGCTTCTGTTTAGAGTTCCAGCCAGCTCTTCCCTCCAAGTGCATTACACAAGCACGCACACACAGAGACACGGGGACGCCCCATTCCATAATGATAATTTTATTCTTTATACCCCACACAACTGACTGGGTTGCCCCAGCCGCTCTGGGCGGCATCCATCATGTATAAAAACATAATAAAACACTAGATGTTTTTAAAAAAACACCCTTCAGTGTACAAGATTGCCTTCAGACGGCTTGGGAGTCGGAGAACTCCATACCCCCCAACATTTCTCCTTTGAAAATAGGGACACCCTAAGGAAAAGAGATTAACAGTAATCCTTCAAGTGGTTTGGCTATGCGTTGGTTAATGGGTTAATTGGTGAGCTATGAGGTAAAGGGGAGGGTCAGATGCCTTGTCAATCAAAGAATGCCTTGTCAACCAACCAGAGGCAGCTTTGCAAACCCAGCAGCCTTGTCAACCAACCAGAAGCCGTTTGTCAATGCCAGCAGCCTTGTCAACCAATCAGAGGGAGCATTTTCACTCCCAGCAGTAGGTATAAAACCAGCAGGCCCGGCCTGCGCTCAGGCCAATGGCCTGCGCTCAGGCCAATGGCCTGCGCTCAGGCCAATGGCCTGCGCTCAGGCCAATGGCCTGCGCTCAGGCCAATGGCCTGCGCTCAGGCCAATGGCCTGCGCTCAGGCCAATGGCCTGCGCTCAGGCCAATGGCCTGCGCTCAGGCCAATGGCCTGCGCTCAGGCCAATGGCCTGCGCTCAGGCCAATGGCCTGCGCTCAGGCCAATGGCCTGCGCTCAGGCCAATGGCCTGCGCTCAGGCCAATGGCCTGCGCTCAGGCCAATGGCCTGCGCTCAGGCCAATGGCCTGCGCTCAGGCCAATGGCCTGCGCTCAGGCCAATGGCCTGCGCTCAGGCCAATGGCCTGCGCTCAGGCCAATGGCCTGCGCTCAGGCCAATGGCCTGCGCTCAGGCCAATGGCCTGCGCTCAGGCCAATGGCCTGCGCGCTCCTTTCCCTCTGGATTTGACTTTTCCTCTTCTCTCCCCCCCCCCCCACCTAATCTCAGGTTTTTTGTTTTCTTTATTTCCTTTACCACTCTTTCCTTCTTTCACACTCTTCCAGATTGTGCAACGTTTCCTCTTTCCTTCCTGGTCCTTTTGTCTCCTGCTTTTACAGAGGTCAGCACAAAAGGAGGAGGAGGATTTCTATATGGTAAATGTTTCAAAGTGGGGACTTCATCTGTGGTATGTCACAAATGGGACCTGCACCCAATTGTTGCAGTGTGTTCTGCTGCTTCTGTTTAGAGTTCCAGCCAGCTCTTCCCTCCAAGTGCATTACACAAGCACGCACACACAGAGACACGGGGACGCCCCATTCCATAATGATAATTTTATTCTTTATACCCCACACAACTGACTGGGTTGCCCCAGCCGCTCTGGGCGGCATCCATCATGTATAAAAACATAATAAAACACTAGATGTTTTTAAAAAAACACCCTTCAGTGTACAAGATTGCCTTCAGACGGCTTGGGAGTCGGAGAACTCCATACCCCCCAACATTTCTCCTTTGAAAATAGGGACACCCTAAGGAAAAGAGATTAACAGTAATCCTTCAAGTGGTTTGGCTATGCGTTGGTTAATGGGTTAATTGGTGAGCTATGAGGTAAAGGGGAGGGTCAGATGCCTTGTCAATCAAAGAATGCCTTGTCAACCAACCAGAGGCAGCTTTGCAAACCCAGCAGCCTTGTCAACCAACCAGAAGCCGTTTGTCAATGCCAGCAGCCTTGTCAACCAATCAGAGGGAGCATTTTCACTCCCAGCAGTAGGTATAAAACCAGCAGGCCAATGGCCTGCGCTCAGGCCAATGGCCTGCGCTCAGGCCAATGGCCTGCGCTCAGGCCAATGGCCTGCGCTCTCCTTTCCCTCTGGATTTGACTTTTCCTCTTCTCTCCCCCCCCCCCCACCTAATCTCAGGTTTTTTGTTTTCTTTATTTCCTTTACCACTCTTTCCTTCTTTCACACTCTTCCAGATTGTGCAACGTTTCCTCTTTCCTTCCTGGTCCTTTTGTCTCCTGCTTTTACAGAGGTCAGCACAAAAGGAGGAGGAGGATTTCTATATGGTAAATGTTTCAAAGTGGGGACTTCATCTGTGGTATGTCACAAATGGGACCTGCACCCAATTGTTGCAGTGTGTTCTGCTGCTTCTGTTTAGAGTTCCAGCCAGCTCTTCCCTCCAAGTGCATTACACAAGCACGCACACACAGAGACACGGGACGCCCCATTCCATAATGATAATTTTATTCTTTATACCCCACACAACTGACTGGTTGCCCCAGCCGCTCTGGGCGGCATCCATCATGTATAAAAACATAATAAAACACTAGATGTTTTTAAAAAAACACCCTTCAGTGTACAAGATTGCCTTCAGACGGCTTGGGAGTCGGAGAACTCCATACCCCCCAACATTTCTCCTTTGAAAATAGGGACACCCTAAGGAAAAGAGATTAACAGTAATCCTTCAAGTGGTTTGGCTATGCGTTGGTTAATGGGTTAATTGGTGAGCTATGAGGTAAAGGGGAGGGTCAGATGCCTTGTCAATCAAAGAATGCCTTGTCAACCAACCAGAGGCAGCTTTGCAAACCCAGCAGCCTTGTCAACCAACCAGAAGCCGTTTGTCAATGCCAGCAGCCTTGTCAACCAATCAGAGGGAGCATTTTCACTCCCAGCAGTAGGTATAAAACCAGCAGGCCCGGCCTGCGCTCAGGCCAATGGCCTGCGCTCAGGCCAATGGCCTGCGCTCAGGCCAATGGCCTGCGCTCAGGCCAATGGCCTGCGCTCAGGCCAATGGCCTGCGCTCAGGCCAATGGCCTGCGCTCAGGCCAATGGCCTGCGCTCAGGCCAATGGCCTGCGCTCAGGCCAATGGCCTGCGCTCAGGCCAATGGCCTGCGCTCAGGCCAATGGCCTGCGCTCAGGCCAATGGCCTGCGCTCAGGCCAATGGCCTGCGCTCAGGCCAATGGCCTGCGCTCAGGCCAATGGCCTGCGCTCAGGCCAATGGCCTGCGCTCAGGCCAATGGCCTGCGCTCAGGCCAATGGCCTGCGCTCAGGCCAATGGCCTGCGCTCAGGCCAATGGCCTGCGCTCAGGCCAATGGCCTGCGCTCAGGCCAATGGCCTGCGCTCAGGCCAATGGCCTGCGCTCAGGCCAATGGCCTGCGCTCAGGCCAATGGCCTGCGCGCTCCTTTCCCTCTGGATTTGACTTTTCCTCTTCTCTCCCCCCCCCCACCTAATCTCAGGTTTTTTGTTTTCTTTATTTCCTTTACCACTCTTTCCTTCTTTCACACTCTTCCAGATTGTGCAACGTTTCCTCTTTCCTTCCTGGTCCTTTTGTCTCCTGCTTTTACAGAGGTCAGCACAAAAGGAGGAGGAGGATTTCTATATGGTAAATGTTTCAAAGTGGGGACTTCATCTGTGGTATGTCACAAATGGGACCTGCACCCAATTGTTGCAGTGTGTTCTGCTGCTTCTGTTTAGAGTTCCAGCCAGCTCTTCCCTCCAAGTGCATTACACAAGCACGCACACACAGAGACACGGGGACGCCCCATTCCATAATGATAATTTTATTCTTTATACCCCACACAACTGACTGGGTTGCCCCAGCCGCTCTGGGCGGCATCCATCATGTATAAAAACATAATAAAACACTAGATGTTTTTAAAAAAACACCCTTCAGTGTACAAGATTGCCTTCAGACGGCTTGGGAGTCGGAGAACTCCATACCCCCCAACATTTCTCCTTTGAAAATAGGGACACCCTAAGGAAAAGAGATTAACAGTAATCCTTCAAGTGGTTTGGCTATGCGTTGGTTAATGGGTTAATTGGTGAGCTATGAGGTAAAGGGGAGGGTCAGATGCCTTGTCAATCAAAGAATGCCTTGTCAACCAACCAGAGGCAGCTTTGCAAACCCAGCAGCCTTGTCAACCAACCAGAAGCCGTTTGTCAATGCCAGCAGCCTTGTCAACCAATCAGAGGGAGCATTTTCACTCCCAGCAGTAGGTATAAAACCAGCAGGCCCGGCCTGCGCTCAGGCCAATGGCCTGCGCTCAGGCCAATGGCCTGCGCTCAGGCCAATGGCCTGCGCTCAGGCCAATGGCCTGCGCTCAGGCCAATGGCCTGCGCTCAGGCCAATGGCCTGCGCTCAGGCCAATGGCCTGCGCTCAGGCCAATGGCCTGCGCTCAGGCCAATGGCCTGCGCTCAGGCCAATGGCCTGCGCTCAGGCCAATGGCCTGCGCTCAGGCCAATGGCCTGCGCTCAGGCCAATGGCCTGCGCTCAGGCCAATGGCCTGCGCTCAGGCCAATGGCCTGCGCTCAGGCCAATGGCCTGCGCTCAGGCCAATGGCCTGCGCTCAGGCCAATGGCCTGCGCTCAGGCCAATGGCCTGCGCTCAGGCCAATGGCCTGCGCTCAGGCCAATGGCCTGCGCTCAGGCCAATGGCCTGCGCTCAGGCCAATGGCCTGCGCTCAGGCCAATGGCCTGCGCGCTCCTTTCCCTCTGGATTTGACTTTTCCTCTTCTCTCCCCCCCCCCCCACCTAATCTCAGGTTTTTTGTTTTCTTTATTTCCTTTACCACTCTTTCCTTCTTTCACACTCTTCCAGATTGTGCAACGTTTCCTCTTTCCTTCCTGGTCCTTTTGTCTCCTGCTTTTACAGAGGTCAGCACAAAAGGAGGAGGAGGATTTCTATATGGTAAATGTTTCAAAGTGGGGACTTCATCTGTGGTATGTCACAAATGGGACCTGCACCCAATTGTTGCAGTGTGTTCTGCTGCTTCTGTTTAGAGTTCCAGCCAGCTCTTCCCTCCAAGTGCATTACACAAGCACGCACACACAGAGACACGGGGACGCCCCATTCCATAATGATAATTTTATTCTTTATACCCCACACAACTGACTGGGTTGCCCCAGCCGCTCTGGGCGGCATCCATCATGTATAAAAACATAATAAAACACTAGATGTTTTTAAAAAAACACCCTTCAGTGTACAAGATTGCCTTCAGACGGCTTGGGAGTCGGAGAACTCCATACCCCCCAACATTTCTCCTTTGAAAATAGGGACACCCTAAGGAAAAGAGATTAACAGTAATCCTTCAAGTGGTTTGGCTATGCGTTGGTTAATGGGTTAATTGGTGAGCTATGAGGTAAAGGGGAGGGTCAGATGCCTTGTCAATCAAAGAATGCCTTGTCAACCAACCAGAGGCAGCTTTGCAAACCCAGCAGCCTTGTCAACCAACCAGAAGCCGTTTGTCAATGCCAGCAGCCTTGTCAACCAATCAGAGGGAGCATTTTCACTCCCAGCAGTAGGTATAAAACCAGCAGGCCCGGCCTGCGCTCAGGCCAATGGCCTGCGCTCAGGCCAATGGCCTGCGCTCAGGCCAATGGCCTGCGCTCAGGCCAATGGCCTGCGCTCAGGCCAATGGCCTGCGCTCAGGCCAATGGCCTGCGCTCAGGCCAATGGCCTGCGCTCAGGCCAATGGCCTGCGCTCAGGCCAATGGCCTGCGCTCAGGCCAATGGCCTGCGCTCAGGCCAATGGCCTGCGCTCAGGCCAATGGCCTGCGCTCAGGCCAATGGCCTGCGCTCAGGCCAATGGCCTGCGCTCAGGCCAATGGCCTGCGCTCAGGCCAATGGCCTGCGCTCAGGCCAATGGCCTGCGCTCAGGCCAATGGCCTGCGCTCAGGCCAATGGCCTGCGCTCAGGCCAATGGCCTGCGCTCAGGCCAATGGCCTGCGCTCAGGCCAATGGCCTGCGCTCAGGCCAATGGCCTGCGCTCAGGCCAATGGCCTGCGCTCTCCTTTCCTCTGGATTTGACTTTTCCTCTTCTCTCCCCCCCCCCCCACCTAATCTCAGGTTTTTTGTTTTCTTTATTTCCTTTACCACTCTTTCCTTCTTTCACACTCTTCCAGATTGTGCAACGTTTCCTCTTTCCTTCCTGGTCCTTTTGTCTCCTGCTTTTACAGAGGTCAGCACAAAAGGAGGAGGAGGATTTCTATATGGTAAATGTTTCAAAGTGGGGACTTCATCTGTGGTATGTCACAAATGGGACCTGCACCCAATTGTTGCAGTGTGTTCTGCTGCTTCTGTTTAGAGTTCCAGCCAGCTCTTCCCTCCAAGTGCATTACACAAGCACGCACACACAGAGACACGGGGACGCCCCATTCCATAATGATAATTTTATTCTTTATACCCCACACAACTGACTGGGTTGCCCCAGCCGCTCTGGGCGGCATCCATCATGTATAAAAACATAATAAAACACTAGATGTTTTTAAAAAAACACCCTTCAGTGTACAAGATTGCCTTCAGACGGCTTGGGAGTCGGAGAACTCCATACCCCCCAACATTTCTCCTTTGAAAATAGGGACACCCTAAGGAAAAGAGATTAACAGTAATCCTTCAAGTGGTTTGGCTATGCGTTGGTTAATGGGTTAATTGGTGAGCTATGAGGTAAAGGGGAGGGTCAGATGCCTTGTCAATCAAAGAATGCCTTGTCAACCAACCAGAGGCAGCTTTGCAAACCCAGCAGCCTTGTCAACCAACCAGAAGCCGTTTGTCAATGCCAGCAGCCTTGTCAACCAATCAGAGGGAGCATTTTCACTCCCAGCAGTAGGTATAAAACCAGCAGGCCCGGCCTGCGCTCAGGCCAATGGCCTGCGCTCAGGCCAATGGCCTGCGCTCAGGCCAATGGCCTGCGCTCAGGCCAATGGCCTGCGCTCAGGCCAATGGCCTGCGCTCAGGCCAATGGCCTGCGCTCAGGCCAATGGCCTGCGCTCAGGCCAATGGCCTGCGCTCAGGCCAATGGCCTGCGCTCAGGCCAATGGCCTGCGCTCAGGCCAATGGCCTGCGCTCAGGCCAATGGCCTGCGCTCAGGCCAATGGCCTGCGCTCAGGCCAATGGCCTGCGCTCAGGCCAATGGCCTGCGCTCAGGCCAATGGCCTGCGCTCAGGCCAATGGCCTGCGCTCAGGCCAATGGCCTGCGCTCAGGCCAATGGCCTGCGCTCAGGCCAATGGCCTGCGCTCAGGCCAATGGCCTGCGCTCAGGCCAATGGCCTGCGCTCAGGCCAATGGCCTGCGCGCTCCTTTCCCTCTGGATTTGACTTTTCCTCTTCTCTCCCCCCCCCCCCCCACCTAATCTCAGGTTTTTTGTTTTCTTTATTTCCTTTACCACTCTTTCCTTCTTTCACACTCTTCCAGATTGTGCAACGTTTCCTCTTTCCTTCCTGGTCCTTTTGTCTCCTGCTTTTACAGAGGTCAGCACAAAAGGAGGAGGAGGATTTCTATATGGTAAATGTTTCAAAGTGGGGACTTCATCTGTGGTATGTCACAAATGGGACCTGCACCCAATTGTTGCAGTGTGTTCTGCTGCTTCTGTTTAGAGTTCCAGCCAGCTCTTCCCTCCAAGTGCATTACACAAGCACGCACACACAGAGACACGGGGACGCCCCATTCCATAATGATAATTTTATTCTTTATACCCCACACAACTGACTGGGTTGCCCCAGCCGCTCTGGGCGGCATCCATCATGTATAAAAACATAATAAAACACTAGATGTTTTTAAAAAAACACCCTTCAGTGTACAAGATTGCCTTCAGACGGCTTGGGAGTCGGAGAACTCCATACCCCCCAACATTTCTCCTTTGAAAATAGGGACACCCTAAGGAAAAGAGATTAACAGTAATCCTTCAAGTGGTTTGGCTATGCGTTGGTTAATGGGTTAATTGGTGAGCTATGAGGTAAAGGGGAGGGTCAGATGCCTTGTCAATCAAAGAATGCCTTGTCAACCAACCAGAGGCAGCTTTGCAAACCCAGCAGCCTTGTCAACCAACCAGAAGCCGTTTGTCAATGCCAGCAGCCTTGTCAACCAATCAGAGGGAGCATTTTCACTCCCAGCAGTAGGTATAAAACCAGCAGGCCAATGGCCTGCGCTCAGGCCAATGGCCTGCGCGCTCCTTTCCCTCTGGATTTGACTTTTCCTCTTCTCTCCCCCCCCCCCCACCTAATCTCAGGTTTTTTGTTTTCTTTATTTCCTTTACCACTCTTTCCTTCTTTCACACTCTTCCAGATTGTGCAACGTTTCCTCTTTCCTTCCTGGTCCTTTTGTCTCCTGCTTTTACAGAGGTCAGCACAAAAGGAGGAGGAGGATTTCTATATGGTAAATGTTTCAAAGTGGGGACTTCATCTGTGGTATGTCACAAATGGGACCTGCACCCAATTGTTGCAGTGTGTTCTGCTGCTTCTGTTTAGAGTTCCAGCCAGCTCTTCCCTCCAAGTGCATTACACAAGCACGCACACACAGAGACACGGGGACGCCCCATTCCATAATGATAATTTTATTCTTTATACCCCACACAACTGACTGGGTTGCCCCAGCCGCTCTGGGCGGCATCCATCATGTATAAAAACATAATAAAACACTAGATGTTTTTAAAAAAACACCCTTCAGTGTACAAGATTGCCTTCAGACGGCTTGGGAGTCGGAGAACTCCATACCCCCCAACATTTCTCCTTTGAAAATAGGGACACCCTAAGGAAAAGAGATTAACAGTAATCCTTCAAGTGGTTTGGCTATGCGTTGGTTAATGGGTTAATTGGTGAGCTATGAGGTAAAGGGGAGGGTCAGATGCCTTGTCAATCAAAGAATGCCTTGTCAACCAACCAGAGGCAGCTTTGCAAACCCAGCAGCCTTGTCAACCAACCAGAAGCCGTTTGTCAATGCCAGCAGCCTTGTCAACCAATCAGAGGGAGCATTTTCACTCCCAGCAGTAGGTATAAAACCAGCAGGCCCGGCCTGCGCTCAGGCCAATGGCCTGCGCTCAGGCCAATGGCCTGCGCTCAGGCCAATGGCCTGCGCTCAGGCCAATGGCCTGCGCTCAGGCCAATGGCCTGCGCTCAGGCCAATGGCCTGCGCTCAGGCCAATGGCCTGCGCTCAGGCCAATGGCCTGCGCTCAGGCCAATGGCCTGCGCTCAGGCCAATGGCCTGCGCTCAGGCCAATGGCCTGCGCTCAGGCCAATGGCCTGCGCTCAGGCCAATGGCCTGCGCTCAGGCCAATGGCCTGCGCTCAGGCCAATGGCCTGCGCTCAGGCCAATGGCCTGCGCTCAGGCCAATGGCCTGCGCTCAGGCCAATGGCCTGCGCTCAGGCCAATGGCCTGCGCTCAGGCCAATGGCCTGCGCTCAGGCCAATGGCCTGCGCTCAGGCCAATGGCCTGCGCTCAGGCCAATGGCCTGCGCTCAGGCCAATGGCCTGCGCTCAGGCCAATGGCCTGCGCTCAGGCCAATGGCCTGCGCTCAGGCCAATGGCCTGCGCGCTCCTTTCCCTCTGGATTTGACTTTTCCTCTTCTCTCCCCCCCCCCCCACCTAATCTCAGGTTTTTTGTTTTCTTTATTTCCTTTACCACTCTTTCCTTCTTTCACACTCTTCCAGATTGTGCAACGTTTCCTCTTTCCTTCCTGGTCCTTTTGTCTCCTGCTTTTACAGAGGTCAGCACAAAAGGAGGAGGAGGATTTCTATATGGTAAATGTTTCAAAGTGGGGACTTCATCTGTGGTATGTCACAAATGGGACCTGCACCCAATTGTTGCAGTGTGTTCTGCTGCTTCTGTTTAGAGTTCCAGCCAGCTCTTCCCTCCAAGTGCATTACACAAGCACGCACACACAGAGACACGGGGACGCCCCATTCCATAATGATAATTTTATTCTTTATACCCCACACAACTGACTGGGTTGCCCCAGCCGCTCTGGGCGGCATCCATCATGTATAAAAACATAATAAAACACTAGATGTTTTTAAAAAAACACCCTTCAGTGTACAAGATTGCCTTCAGACGGCTTGGGAGTCGGAGAACTCCATACCCCCCAACATTTCTCCTTTGAAAATAGGGACACCCTAAGGAAAAGAGATTAACAGTAATCCTTCAAGTGGTTTGGCTATGCGTTGGTTAATGGGTTAATTGGTGAGCTATGAGGTAAAGGGGAGGGTCAGATGCCTTGTCAATCAAAGAATGCCTTGTCAACCAACCAGAGGCAGCTTTGCAAACCCAGCAGCCTTGTCAACCAACCAGAAGCCGTTTGTCAATGCCAGCAGCCTTGTCAACCAATAAGAGGGAGCATTTTCACTCCCAGCAGTAGGTATAAAACCAGCAGGCCCGGCCTGCGCTCAGGCCAATGGCCTGCGCTCAGGCCAATGGCCTGCGCTCAGGCCAATGGCCTGCGCTCAGGCCAATGGCCTGCGCTCAGGCCAATGGCCTGCGCTCAGGCCAATGGCCTGCGCTCAGGCCAATGGCCTGCGCTCAGGCCAATGGCCTGCGCTCAGGCCAATGGCCTGCGCTCAGGCCAATGGCCTGCGCTCAGGCCAATGGCCTGCGCTCAGGCCAATGGCCTGCGCTCAGGCCAATGGCCTGCGCTCAGGCCAATGGCCTGCGCTCAGGCCAATGGCCTGCGCTCAGGCCAATGGCCTGCGCTCAGGCCAATGGCCTGCGCTCAGGCCAATGGCCTGCGCTCAGGCCAATGGCCTGCGCTCAGGCCAATGGCCTGCGCTCAGGCCAATGGCCTGCGCTCAGGCCAATGGCCTGCGCTCAGGCCAATGGCCTGCGCTCAGGCCAATGGCCTGCGCTCAGGCCAATGGCCTGCGCTCAGGCCAATGGCCTGCGCTCAGGCCAATGGCCTGCGCTCAGGCCAATGGCCTGCGCTCAGGCCAATGGCCTGCGCTCAGGCCAATGGCCTGCGCTCAGGCCAATGGCCTGCGCTCTCCTTTCCCTCTGGATTTGACTTTTCCTCTTCTCTCCCCCCCCCCCACCTAATCTCAGGTTTTTTGTTTTCTTTATTTCCTTTACCACTCTTTCCTTCTTTCACACTCTTCCAGATTGTGCAACGTTTCCTCTTTCCTTCCTGGTCCTTTTGTCTCCTGCTTTTACAGAGGTCAGCACAAAAGGAGGAGGAGGATTTCTATATGGTAAATGTTTCAAAGTGGGGACTTCATCTGTGGTATGTCACAAATGGGACCTGCACCCAATTGTTGCAGTGTGTTCTGCTGCTTCTGTTTAGAGTTCCAGCCAGCTCTTCCCTCCAAGTGCATTACACAAGCACGCACACACAGAGACACGGGGACGCCCCATTCCATAATGATAATTTTATTCTTTATACCCCACACAACTGACTGGGTTGCCCCAGCCGCTCTGGGCGGCATCCATCATGTATAAAAACATAATAAAACACTAGATGTTTTTAAAAAAACACCCTTCAGTGTACAAGATTGCCTTCAGACGGCTTGGGAGTCGGAGAACTCCATACCCCCCAACATTTCTCCTTTGAAAATAGGGACACCCTAAGGAAAAGAGATTAACAGTAATCCTTCAAGTGGTTTGGCTATGCGTTGGTTAATGGGTTAATTGGTGAGCTATGAGGTAAAGGGGAGGGTCAGATGCCTTGTCAATCAAAGAATGCCTTGTCAACCAACCAGAGGCAGCTTTGCAAACCCAGCAGCCTTGTCAACCAACCAGAAGCCGTTTGTCAATGCCAGCAGCCTTGTCAACCAATCAGAGGGAGCATTTTCACTCCCAGCAGTAGGTATAAAACCAGCAGGCCCGGCCTGCGCTCAGGCCAATGGCCTGCGCTCAGGCCAATGGCCTGCGCTCAGGCCAATGGCCTGCGCTCAGGCCAATGGCCTGCGCTCAGGCCAATGGCCTGCGCTCAGGCCAATGGCCTGCGCTCAGGCCAATGGCCTGCGCTCAGGCCAATGGCCTGCGCTCAGGCCAATGGCCTGCGCTCAGGCCAATGGCCTGCGCTCAGGCCAATGGCCTGCGCTCAGGCCAATGGCCTGCGCTCAGGCCAATGGCCTGCGCTCAGGCCAATGGCCTGCGCTCAGGCCAATGGCCTGCGCTCAGGCCAATGGCCTGCGCTCAGGCCAATGGCCTGCGCTCAGGCCAATGGCCTGCGCTCAGGCCAATGGCCTGCGCTCAGGCCAATGGCCTGCGCGCTCCTTTCCCTCTGGATTTGACTTTTCCTCTTCTCTCCCCCCCCCCCACCTAATCTCAGGTTTTTTGTTTTCTTTATTTCCTTTACCACTCTTTCCTTCTTTCACACTCTTCCAGATTGTGCAACGTTTCCTCTTTCCTTCCTGGTCCTTTTGTCTCCTGCTTTTACAGAGGTCAGCACAAAAGGAGGAGGAGGATTTCTATATGGTAAATGTTTCAAAGTGGGGACTTCATCTGTGGTATGTCACAAATGGGACCTGCACCCAATTGTTGCAGTGTGTTCTGCTGCTTCTGTTTAGAGTTCCAGCCAGCTCTTCCCTCCAAGTGCATTACACAAGCACGCACACACAGAGACACGGGGACGCCCCATTCCATAATGATAATTTTATTCTTTATACCCCACACAACTGACTGGGTTGCCCCAGCCGCTCTGGGCGGCATCCATCATGTATAAAAACATAATAAAACACTAGATGTTTTTAAAAAAACACCCTTCAGTGTACAAGATTGCCTTCAGACGGCTTGGGAGTCGGAGAACTCCATACCCCCCAACATTTCTCCTTTGAAAATAGGGACACCCTAAGGAAAAGAGATTAACAGTAATCCTTCAAGTGGTTTGGCTATGCGTTGGTTAATGGGTTAATTGGTGAGCTATGAGGTAAAGGGGAGGGTCAGATGCCTTGTCAATCAAAGAATGCCTTGTCAACCAACCAGAGGCAGCTTTGCAAACCCAGCAGCCTTGTCAACCAACCAGAAGCCGTTTGTCAATGCCAGCAGCCTTGTCAACCAATCAGAGGGAGCATTTTCACTCCCAGCAGTAGGTATAAAACCAGCAGGCCAATGGCCTGCGCTCAGGCCAATGGCCTGCGCTCAGGCCAATGGCCTGCGCTCAGGCCAATGGCCTGCGCGCTCCTTTCCCTCTGGATTTGACTTTTCCTCTTCTCTCCCCCCCCCCCCCACCTAATCTCAGGTTTTTTTTCTCTCCCCCCCCCCCCCACCTAATCTCAGGTTTTTTGTTTTCTTTATTTCCTTTACCACTCTTTCCTTCTTTCACACTCTTCCAGATTGTGCAACGTTTCCTCTTTCCTTCCTGGTCCTTTTGTCTCCTGCTTTTACAGAGGTCAGCACAAAAGGAGGAGGAGGATTTCTATATGGTAAATGTTTCAAAGTGGGGACTTCATCTGTGGTATGTCACAAATGGGACCTGCACCCAATTGTTGCAGTGTGTTCTGCTGCTTCTGTTTAGAGTTCCAGCCAGCTCTTCCCTCCAAGTGCATTACACAAGCACGCACACACAGAGACACGGGGACGCCCCATTCCATAATGATAATTTTATTCTTTATACCCCACACAACTGACTGGGTTGCCCCAGCCGCTCTGGGCGGCATCCATCATGTATAAAAACATAATAAAACACTAGATGTTTTTAAAAAAACACCCTTCAGTGTACAAGATTGCCTTCAGACGGCTTGGGAGTCGGAGAACTCCATACCCCCCAACATTTCTCCTTTGAAAATAGGGACACCCTAAGGAAAAGAGATTAACAGTAATCCTTCAAGTGGTTTGGCTATGCGTTGGTTAATGGGTTAATTGGTGAGCTATGAGGTAAAGGGGAGGGTCAGATGCCTTGTCAATCAAAGAATGCCTTGTCAACCAACCAGAGGCAGCTTTGCAAACCCAGCAGCCTTGTCAACCAACCAGAAGCCGTTTGTCAATGCCAGCAGCCTTGTCAACCAATCAGAGGGAGCATTTTCACTCCCAGCAGTAGGTATAAAACCAGCAGGCCCGGCCTGCGCTCAGGCCAATGGCCTGCGCTCAGGCCAATGGCCTGCGCTCAGGCCAATGGCCTGCGCTCAGGCCAATGGCCTGCGCTCAGGCCAATGGCCTGCGCTCAGGCCAATGGCCTGCGCTCAGGCCAATGGCCTGCGCTCAGGCCAATGGCCTGCGCTCAGGCCAATGGCCTGCGCTCAGGCCAATGGCCTGCGCTCAGGCCAATGGCCTGCGCTCAGGCCAATGGCCTGCGCTCAGGCCAATGGCCTGCGCTCAGGCCAATGGCCTGCGCTCAGGCCAATGGCCTGCGCTCAGGCCAATGGCCTGCGCTCAGGCCAATGGCCTGCGCTCAGGCCAATGGCCTGCGCTCAGGCCAATGGCCTGCGCTCAGGCCAATGGCCTGCGCTCAGGCCAATGGCCTGCGCTCAGGCCAATGGCCTGCGCGCTCCTTTCCCTCTGGATTTGACTTTTCCTCTTCTCTCCCCCCCCCCCACCTAATCTCAGGTTTTTTGTTTTCTTTATTTCCTTTACCACTCTTTCCTTCTTTCACACTCTTCCAGATTGTGCAACGTTTCCTCTTTCCTTCCTGGTCCTTTTGTCTCCTGCTTTTACAGAGGTCAGCACAAAAGGAGGAGGAGGATTTCTATATGGTAAATGTTTCAAAGTGGGGACTTCATCTGTGGTATGTCACAAATGGGACCTGCACCCAATTGTTGCAGTGTGTTCTGCTGCTTCTGTTTAGAGTTCCAGCCAGCTCTTCCCTCCAAGTGCATTACACAAGCACGCACACACAGAGACACGGGGACGCCCCATTCCATAATGATAATTTTATTCTTTATACCCCACACAACTGACTGGGTTGCCCCAGCCGCTCTGGGCGGCATCCATCATGTATAAAAACATAATAAAACACTAGATGTTTTTAAAAAAACACCCTTCAGTGTACAAGATTGCCTTCAGACGGCTTGGGAGTCGGAGAACTCCATACCCCCCAACATTTCTCCTTTGAAAATAGGGACACCCTAAGGAAAAGAGATTAACAGTAATCCTTCAAGTGGTTTGGCTATGCGTTGGTTAATGGGTTAATTGGTGAGCTATGAGGTAAAGGGGAGGGTCAGATGCCTTGTCAATCAAAGAATGCCTTGTCAACCAACCAGAGGCAGCTTTGCAAACCCAGCAGCCTTGTCAACCAACCAGAAGCCGTTTGTCAATGCCAGCAGCCTTGTCAACCAATCAGAGGGAGCATTTTCACTCCCAGCAGTAGGTATAAAACCAGCAGGCCCGGCCTGCGCTCAGGCCAATGGCCTGCGCTCAGGCCAATGGCCTGCGCTCAGGCCAATGGCCTGCGCTCAGGCCAATGGCCTGCGCTCAGGCCAATGGCCTGCGCTCAGGCCAATGGCCTGCGCTCAGGCCAATGGCCTGCGCTCAGGCCAATGGCCTGCGCTCAGGCCAATGGCCTGCGCTCAGGCCAATGGCCTGCGCTCAGGCCAATGGCCTGCGCTCAGGCCAATGGCCTGCGCTCAGGCCAATGGCCTGCGCTCAGGCCAATGGCCTGCGCTCAGGCCAATGGCCTGCGCTCAGGCCAATGGCCTGCGCTCAGGCCAATGGCCTGCGCTCAGGCCAATGGCCTGCGCTCAGGCCAATGGCCTGCGCTCAGGCCAATGGCCTGCGCTCAGGCCAATGGCCTGCGCGCTCCTTTCCCTCTGGATTTGACTTTTCCTCTTCTCTCCCCCCCCCCCCACCTAATCTCAGGTTTTTTGTTTTCTTTATTTCCTTTACCACTCTTTCCTTCTTTCACACTCTTCCAGATTGTGCAACGTTTCCTCTTTCCTTCCTGGTCCTTTTGTCTCCTGCTTTTACAGAGGTCAGCACAAAAGGAGGAGGAGGATTTCTATATGGTAAATGTTTCAAAGTGGGGACTTCATCTGTGGTATGTCACAAATGGGACCTGCACCCAATTGTTGCAGTGTGTTCTGCTGCTTCTGTTTAGAGTTCCAGCCAGCTCTTCCCTCCAAGTGCATTACACAAGCACGCACACACAGAGACACGGGGACGCCCCATTCCATAATGATAATTTTATTCTTTATACCCCACACAACTGACTGGGTTGCCCCAGCCGCTCTGGGCGGCATCCATCATGTATAAAAACATAATAAAACACTAGATGTTTTTAAAAAAACACCCTTCAGTGTACAAGATTGCCTTCAGACGGCTTGGGAGTCGGAGAACTCCATACCCCCCAACATTTCTCCTTTGAAAATAGGGACACCCTAAGGAAAAGAGATTAACAGTAATCCTTCAAGTGGTTTGGCTATGCGTTGGTTAATGGGTTAATTGGTGAGCTATGAGGTAAAGGGGAGGGTCAGATGCCTTGTCAATCAAAGAATGCCTTGTCAACCAACCAGAGGCAGCTTTGCAAACCCAGCAGCCTTGTCAACCAACCAGAAGCCGTTTGTCAATGCCAGCAGCCTTGTCAACCAATCAGAGGGAGCATTTTCACTCCCAGCAGTAGGTATAAAACCAGCAGGCCAATGGCCTGCGCTCAGGCCAATGGCCTGCGCTCAGGCCAATGGCCTGCGCGCTCCTTTCCCTCTGGATTTGACTTTTCCTCTTCTCTCCCCCCCCCCCACCTAATCTCAGGTTTTTTGTTTTCTTTATTTCCTTTACCACTCTTTCCTTCTTTCACACTCTTCCAGATTGTGCAACGTTTCCTCTTTCCTTCCTGGTCCTTTTGTCTCCTGCTTTTACAGAGGTCAGCACAAAAGGAGGAGGAGGATTTCTATATGGTAAATGTTTCAAAGTGGGGACTTCATCTGTGGTATGTCACAAATGGGACCTGCACCCAATTGTTGCAGTGTGTTCTGCTGCTTCTGTTTAGAGTTCCAGCCAGCTCTTCCCTCCAAGTGCATTACACAAGCACGCACACACAGAGACACGGGGACGCCCCATTCCATAATGATAATTTTATTCTTTATACCCCACACAACTGACTGGGTTGCCCCAGCCGCTCTGGGCGGCATCCATCATGTATAAAAACATAATAAAACACTAGATGTTTTTAAAAAAACACCCTTCAGTGTACAAGATTGCCTTCAGACGGCTTGGGAGTCGGAGAACTCCATACCCCCCAACATTTCTCCTTTGAAAATAGGGACACCCTAAGGAAAAGAGATTAACAGTAATCCTTCAAGTGGTTTGGCTATGCGTTGGTTAATGGGTTAATTGGTGAGCTATGAGGTAAAGGGGAGGGTCAGATGCCTTGTCAATCAAAGAATGCCTTGTCAACCAACCAGAGGCAGCTTTGCAAACCCAGCAGCCTTGTCAACCAACCAGAAGCCGTTTGTCAATGCCAGCAGCCTTGTCAACCAATCAGAGGGAGCATTTTCACTCCCAGCAGTAGGTATAAAACCAGCAGGCCAATGGCCTGCGCTCAGGCCAATGGCCTGCGCTCAGGCCAATGGCCTGCGCTCAGGCCAATGGCCTGCGCTCTCCTTTCCCTCTGGATTTGACTTTTCCTCTTCTCTCCCCCCCCCCCCACCTAATCTCAGGTTTTTTGTTTTCTTTATTTCCTTTACCACTCTTTCCTTCTTTCACACTCTTCCAGATTGTGCAACGTTTCCTCTTTCCTTCCTGGTCCTTTTGTCTCCTGCTTTTACAGAGGTCAGCACAAAAGGAGGAGGAGGATACAAAAGGAGGAGGAGGATTTCTATATGGTAAATGTTTCAAAGTGGGGACTTCATCTGTGGTATGTCACAAATGGGACCTGCACCCAATTGTTGCAGTGTGTTCTGCTGCTTCTGTTTAGAGTTCCAGCCAGCTCTTCCCTCCAAGTGCATTACACAAGCACGCACACACAGAGACACGGGGACGCCCCATTCCATAATGATAATTTTATTCTTTATACCCCACACAACTGACTGGGTTGCCCCAGCCGCTCTGGGCGGCATCCATCATGTATAAAAACATAATAAAACACTAGATGTTTTTAAAAAAACACCCTTCAGTGTACAAGATTGCCTTCAGACGGCTTGGGAGTCGGAGAACTCCATACCCCCCAACATTTCTCCTTTGAAAATAGGGACACCCTAAGGAAAAGAGATTAACAGTAATCCTTCAAGTGGTTTGGCTATGCGTTGGTTAATGGGTTAATTGGTGAGCTATGAGGTAAAGGGGAGGGTCAGATGCCTTGTCAATCAAAGAATGCCTTGTCAACCAACCAGAGGCAGCTTTGCAAACCCAGCAGCCTTGTCAACCAACCAGAAGCCGTTTGTCAATGCCAGCAGCCTTGTCAACCAATCAGAGGGAGCATTTTCACTCCCAGCAGTAGGTATAAAAACCAGCAGGCCCGGCCTGCGCTCAGGCCAATGGCCTGCGCTCAGGCCAATGGCCTGCGCTCAGGCCAATGGCCTGCGCTCAGGCCAATGGCCTGCGCTCAGGCCAATGGCCTGCGCTCAGGCCAATGGCCTGCGCTCAGGCCAATGGCCTGCGCTCAGGCCAATGGCCTGCGCTCAGGCCAATGGCCTGCGCTCAGGCCAATGGCCTGCGCTCAGGCCAATGGCCTGCGCTCAGGCCAATGGCCTGCGCTCAGGCAATGGCCTGCGCTCAGGCCAATGGCCTGCGCTCAGGCCAATGGCCTGCGCTCAGGCCAATGGCCTGCGCGCTCCTTTCCCTCTGGATTTGACTTTTCCTCTTCTCTCCCCCCCCCCCACCTAATCTCAGGTTTTTTGTTTTCTTTATTTCCTTTACCACTCTTTCCTTCTTTCACACTCTTCCAGATTGTGCAACGTTTCCTCTTTCCTTCCTGGTCCTTTTGTCTCCTGCTTTTACAGAGGTCAGCACAAAAGGAGGAGGAGGATTTCTATATGGTAAATGTTTCAAAGTGGGGACTTCATCTGTGGTATGTCACAAATGGGACCTGCACCCAATTGTTGCAGTGTGTTCTGCTGCTTCTGTTTAGAGTTCCAGCCAGCTCTTCCCTCCAAGTGCATTACACAAGCACGCACACACAGAGACACGGGGACGCCCCATTCCATAATGATAATTTTATTCTTTATACCCCACACAACTGACTGGGTTGCCCCAGCCGCTCTGGGCGGCATCCATCATGTATAAAAACATAATAAAACACTAGATGTTTTTAAAAAAAACACCCTTCAGTGTACAAGATTGCCTTCAGACGGCTTGGGAGTCGGAGAACTCCATACCCCCCAACATTTCTCCTTTGAAAATAGGGACACCCTAAGGAAAAGAGATTAACAGTAATCCTTCAAGTGGTTTGGCTATGCGTTGGTTAATGGGTTAATTGGTGAGCTATGAGGTAAAGGGGAGGGTCAGATGCCTTGTCAATCAAAGAATGCCTTGTCAACCAACCAGAGGCAGCTTTGCAAACCCAGCAGCCTTGTCAACCAACCAGAAGCCGTTTGTCAATGCCAGCAGCCTTGTCAACCAATCAGAGGGAGCATTTTCACTCCCAGCAGTAGGTATAAAACCAGCAGGCCCGGCCTGCGCTCAGGCCAATGGCCTGCGCTCAGGCCAATGGCCTGCGCTCAGGCCAATGGCCTGCGCTCAGGCCAATGGCCTGCGCTCAGGCCAATGGCCTGCGCTCAGGCCAATGGCCTGCGCTCAGGCCAATGGCCTGCGCTCAGGCCAATGGCCTGCGCTCAGGCCAATGGCCTGCGCTCAGGCCAATGGCCTGCGCTCAGGCCAATGGCCTGCGCTCAGGCCAATGGCCTGCGCTCAGGCCAATGGCCTGCGCTCAGGCCAATGGCCTGCGCGCTCCTTTCCCTCTGGATTTGACTTTTCCTCTTCTCTCCCCCCCCCCCACCTAATCTCAGGTTTTTTGTTTTCTTTATTTCCTTTACCACTCTTTCCTTCTTTCACACTCTTCCAGATTGTGCAACGTTTCCTCTTTCCTTCCTGGTCCTTTTGTCTCCTGCTTTTACAGAGGTCAGCACAAAAGGAGGAGGAGGATTTCTATATGGTAAATGTTTCAAAGTGGGGACTTCATCTGTGGTATGTCACAAATGGGACCTGCACCCAATTGTTGCAGTGTGTTCTGCTGCTTCTGTTTAGAGTTCCAGCCAGCTCTTCCCTCCAAGTGCATTACACAAGCACGCACACACAGAGACACGGGGACGCCCCATTCCATAATGATAATTTTATTCTTTATACCCCACACAACTGACTGGGTTGCCCCAGCCGCTCTGGGCGGCATCCATCATGTATAAAAACATAATAAAACACTAGATGTTTTTAAAAAAACACCCTTCAGTGTACAAGATTGCCTTCAGACGGCTTGGGAGTCGGAGAACTCCATACCCCCCAACATTTCTCCTTTGAAAATAGGGACACCCTAAGGAAAAGAGATTAACAGTAATCCTTCAAGTGGTTTGGCTATGCGTTGGTTAATGGGTTAATTGGTGAGCTATGAGGTAAAGGGGAGGGTCAGATGCCTTGTCAATCAAAGAATGCCTTGTCAACCAACCAGAGGCAGCTTTGCAAACCCAGCAGCCTTGTCAACCAACCAGAAGCCGTTTGTCAATGCCAGCAGCCTTGTCAACCAATCAGAGGGAGCATTTTCACTCCCAGCAGTAGGTATAAAACCAGCAGGCCCGGCCTGCGCTCAGGCCAATGGCCTGCGCTCAGGCCAATGGCCTGCGCTCAGGCCAATGGCCTGCGCTCAGGCCAATGGCCTGCGCTCAGGCCAATGGCCTGCGCTCAGGCCAATGGCCTGCGCTCAGGCCAATGGCCTGCGCTCAGGCCAATGGCCTGCGCTCAGGCCAATGGCCTGCGCTCAGGCCAATGGCCTGCGCTCAGGCCAATGGCCTGCGCTCAGGCCAATGGCCTGCGCTCAGGCCAATGGCCTGCGCTCAGGCCAATGGCCTGCGCTCAGGCCAATGGCCTGCGCTCAGGCCAATGGCCTGCGCTCAGGCCAATGGCCTGCGCTCAGGCCAATGGCCTGCGCTCAGGCCAATGGCCTGCGCTCAGGCCAATGGCCTGCGCTCTCCTTTCCCTCTGGATTTGACTTTTCCTCTTCTCTCCCCCCCCCCCCACCTAATCTCAGGTTTTTTGTTTTCTTTATTTCCTTTACCACTCTTTCCTTCTTTCACACTCTTCCAGATTGTGCAACGTTTCCTCTTTCCTTCCTGGTCCTTTTGTCTCCTGCTTTTACAGAGGTCAGCACAAAAGGAGGAGGAGGATTTCTATATGGTAAATGTTTCAAAGTGGGGACTTCATCTGTGGTATGTCACAAATGGGACCTGCACCCAATTGTTGCAGTGTGTTCTGCTGCTTCTGTTTAGAGTTCCAGCCAGCTCTTCCCTCCAAGTGCATTACACAAGCACGCACACACAGAGACACGGGGACGCCCCATTCCATAATGATAATTTTATTCTTTATACCCCACACAACTGACTGGGTTGCCCCAGCCGCTCTGGGCGGCATCCATCATGTATAAAAACATAATAAAACACTAGATGTTTTTAAAAAAACACCCTTCAGTGTACAAGATTGCCTTCAGACGGCTTGGGAGTCGGAGAACTCCATACCCCCCAACATTTCTCCTTTGAAAATAGGGACACCCTAAGGAAAAGAGATTAACAGTAATCCTTCAAGTGGTTTGGCTATGCGTTGGTTAATGGGTTAATTGGTGAGCTATGAGGTAAAGGGGAGGGTCAGATGCCTTGTCAATCAAAGAATGCCTTGTCAACCAACCAGAGGCAGCTTTGCAAACCCAGCAGCCTTGTCAACCAACCAGAAGCCGTTTGTCAATGCCAGCAGCCTTGTCAACCAATCAGAGGGAGCATTTTCACTCCCAGCAGTAGGTATAAAACCAGCAGGCCAATGGCCTGCGCTCAGGCCAATGGCCTGCGCTCAGGCCAATGGCCTGCGCGCTCCTTTCCCTCTGGATTTGACTTTTCCTCTTCTCTCCCCCCCCCCCACCTAATCTCAGGTTTTTTGTTTTCTTTATTTCCTTTACCACTCTTTCCTTCTTTCACACTCTTCCAGATTGTGCAACGTTTCCTCTTTCCTTCCTGGTCCTTTTGTCTCCTGCTTTTACAGAGGTCAGCACAAAAGGAGGAGGAGGATTTCTATATGGTAAATGTTTCAAAGTGGGGACTTCATCTGTGGTATGTCACAAATGGGACCTGCACCCAATTGTTGCAGTGTGTTCTGCTGCTTCTGTTTAGAGTTCCAGCCAGCTCTTCCCTCCAAGTGCATTACACAAGCACGCACACACAGAGACACGGGGACGCCCCATTCCATAATGATAATTTTATTCTTTATACCCCACACAACTGACTGGGTTGCCCCAGCCGCTCTGGGCGGCATCCATCATGTATAAAAACATAATAAAACACTAGATGTTTTTAAAAAAACACCCTTCAGTGTACAAGATTGCCTTCAGACGGCTTGGGAGTCGGAGAACTCCATACCCCCCAACATTTCTCCTTTGAAAATAGGGACACCCTAAGGAAAAGAGATTAACAGTAATCCTTCAAGTGGTTTGGCTATGCGTTGGTTAATGGGTTAATTGGTGAGCTATGAGGTAAAGGGGAGGGTCAGATGCCTTGTCAATCAAAGAATGCCTTGTCAACCAACCAGAGGCAGCTTTGCAAACCCAGCAGCCTTGTCAACCAACCAGAAGCCGTTTGTCAATGCCAGCAGCCTTGTCAACCAATCAGAGGGAGCATTTTCACTCCCAGCAGTAGGTATAAAACCAGCAGGCCCGGCCTGCGCTCAGGCCAATGGCCTGCGCTCAGGCCAATGGCCTGCGCTCAGGCCAATGGCCTGCGCTCAGGCCAATGGCCTGCGCTCAGGCCAATGGCCTGCGCTCAGGCCAATGGCCTGCGCTCAGGCCAATGGCCTGCGCTCAGGCCAATGGCCTGCGCTCAGGCCAATGGCCTGCGCTCAGGCCAATGGCCTGCGCTCAGGCCAATGGCCTGCGCTCAGGCCAATGGCCTGCGCTCAGGCCAATGGCCTGCGCTCAGGCCAATGGCCTGCGCTCAGGCCAATGGCCTGCGCTCAGGCCAATGGCCTGCGCTCAGGCCAATGGCCTGCGCGCTCCTTTCCCTCTGGATTTGACTTTTCCTCTTCTCTCCCCCCCCCCCACCTAATCTCAGGTTTTTTGTTTTCTTTATTTCCTTTACCACTCTTTCCTTCTTTCACACTCTTCCAGATTGTGCAACGTTTCCTCTTTCCTTCCTGGTCCTTTTGTCTCCTGCTTTTACAGAGGTCAGCACAAAAGGAGGAGGAGGATTTCTATATGGTAAATGTTTCAAAGTGGGGACTTCATCTGTGGTATGTCACAAATGGGACCTGCACCCAATTGTTGCAGTGTGTTCTGCTGCTTCTGTTTAGAGTTCCAGCCAGCTCTTCCCTCCAAGTGCATTACACAAGCACGCACACACAGAGACACGGGGACGCCCCATTCCATAATGATAATTTTATTCTTTATACCCCACACAACTGACTGGGTTGCCCCAGCCGCTCTGGGCGGCATCCATCATGTATAAAAAACATAATAAAACACTAGATGTTTTTAAAAAAACACCCTTCAGTGTACAAGATTGCCTTCAGACGGCTTGGGAGTCGGAGAACTCCATACCCCCCAACATTTCTCCTTTGAAAATAGGGACACCCTAAGGAAAAGAGATTAACAGTAATCCTTCAAGTGGTTTGGCTATGCGTTGGTTAATGGGTTAATTGGTGAGCTATGAGGTAAAGGGGAGGGTCAGATGCCTTGTCAATCAAAGAATGCCTTGTCAACCAACCAGAGGCAGCTTTGCAAACCCAGCAGCCTTGTCAACCAACCAGAAGCCGTTTGTCAATGCCAGCAGCCTTGTCAACCAATCAGAGGGAGCATTTTCACTCCCAGCAGTAGGTATAAAACCAGCAGGCCCGGCCTGCGCTCAGGCCAATGGCCTGCGCTCAGGCCAATGGCCTGCGCTCAGGCCAATGGCCTGCGCTCAGGCCAATGGCCTGCGCTCAGGCCAATGGCCTGCGCTCAGGCCAATGGCCTGCGCTCAGGCCAATGGCCTGCGCTCAGGCCAATGGCCTGCGCTCAGGCCAATGGCCTGCGCTCAGGCCAATGGCCTGCGCTCAGGCCAATGGCCTGCGCTCAGGCCAATGGCCTGCGCTCAGGCCAATGGCCTGCGCTCAGGCCAATGGCCTGCGCTCAGGCCAATGGCCTGCGCTCAGGCCAATGGCCTGCGCTCAGGCCAATGGCCTGCGCTCAGGCCAATGGCCTGCGCTCAGGCCAATGGCCTGCGCTCAGGCCAATGGCCTGCGCTCAGGCCAATGGCCTGCGCTCAGGCCAATGGCCTGCGCTCAGGCCAATGGCCTGCGCTCAGGCCAATGGCCTGCGCTCAGGCCAATGGCCTGCGCTCAGGCCAATGGCCTGCGCTCAGGCCAATGGCCTGCGCTCTCCTTTCCCTCTGGATTTGACTTTTCCTCTTCTCTCCCCCCCCCCCCACCTAATCTCAGGTTTTTTGTTTTCTTTATTTCCTTTACCACTCTTTCCTTCTTTCACACTCTTCCAGATTGTGCAACGTTTCCTCTTTCCTTCCTGGTCCTTTTGTCTCCTGCTTTTACAGAGGTCAGCACAAAAGGAGGAGGAGGATTTCTATATGGTAAATGTTTCAAAGTGGGGACTTCATCTGTGGTATGTCACAAATGGGACCTGCACCCAATTGTTGCAGTGTGTTCTGCTGCTTCTGTTTAGAGTTCCAGCCAGCTCTTCCCTCCAAGTGCATTACACAAGCACGCACACACAGAGACACGGGGACGCCCCATTCCATAATGATAATTTTATTCTTTATACCCCACACAACTGACTGGGTTGCCCCAGCCGCTCTGGGCGGCATCCATCATGTATAAAAACATAATAAAACACTAGATGTTTTTAAAAAAACACCCTTCAGTGTACAAGATTGCCTTCAGCGGCTTGGGAGTCGGAGAACTCCATACCCCCCAACATTTCTCCTTTGAAAATAGGGACACCCTAAGGAAAAGAGATTAACAGTAATCCTTCAAGTGGTTTGGCTATGCGTTGGTTAATGGGTTAATTGGTGAGCTATGAGGTAAAGGGGAGGGTCAGATGCCTTGTCAATCAAAGAATGCCTTGTCAACCAACCAGAGGCAGCTTTGCAAACCCAGCAGCCTTGTCAACCAACCAGAAGCCGTTTGTCAATGCCAGCAGCCTTGTCAACCAATCAGAGGGAGCATTTTCACTCCCAGCAGTAGGTATAAAACCAGCAGGCCCGGCCTGCGCTCAGGCCAATGGCCTGCGCTCAGGCCAATGGCCTGCGCTCAGGCCAATGGCCTGCGCTCAGGCCAATGGCCTGCGCTCAGGCCAATGGCCTGCGCTCAGGCCAATGGCCTGCGCTCAGGCCAATGGCCTGCGCTCAGGCCAATGGCCTGCGCTCAGGCCAATGGCCTGCGCTCAGGCCAATGGCCTGCGCTCAGGCCAATGGCCTGCGCTCAGGCCAATGGCCTGCGCTCAGGCCAATGGCCTGCGCTCAGGCCAATGGCCTGCGCTCAGGCCAATGGCCTGCGCTCAGGCCAATGGCCTGCGCTCAGGCCAATGGCCTGCGCTCAGGCCAATGGCCTGCGCTCAGGCCAATGGCCTGCGCTCAGGCCAATGGCCTGCGCTCAGGCCAATGGCCTGCGCTCAGGCCAATGGCCTGCGCTCAGGCCAATGGCCTGCGCTCAGGCCAATGGCCTGCGCTCAGGCCAATGGCCTGCGCTCAGGCCAATGGCCTGCGCTCAGGCCAATGGCCTGCGCTCAGGCCAATGGCCTGCGCTCAGGCCAATGGCCTGCGCTCAGGCCAATGGCCTGCGCGCTCCTTTCCCTCTGGATTTGACTTTTCCTCTTCTCTCCCCCCCCCCCCACCTAATCTCAGGTTTTTTGTTTTCTTTATTTCCTTTACCACTCTTTCCTTCTTTCACACTCTTCCAGATTGTGCAACGTTTCCTCTTTCCTTCCTGGTCCTTTTGTCTCCTGCTTTTACAGAGGTCAGCACAAAAGGAGGAGGAGGATTTCTATATGGTAAATGTTTCAAAGTGGGGACTTCATCTGTGGTATGTCACAAATGGGACCTGCACCCAATTGTTGCAGTGTGTTCTGCTGCTTCTGTTTAGAGTTCCAGCCAGCTCTTCCCTCCAAGTGCATTACACAAGCACGCACACACAGAGACACGGGGACGCCCCATTCCATAATGATAATTTTATTCTTTATACCCCACACAACTGACTGGGTTGCCCCAGCCGCTCTGGGCGGCATCCATCATGTATAAAAACATAATAAAACACTAGATGTTTTTAAAAAAACACCCTTCAGTGTACAAGATTGCCTTCAGACGGCTTGGGAGTCGGAGAACTCCATACCCCCCAACATTTCTCCTTTGAAAATAGGGACACCCTAAGGAAAAGAGATTAACAGTAATCCTTCAAGTGGTTTGGCTATGCGTTGGTTAATGGGTTAATTGGTGAGCTATGAGGTAAAGGGGAGGGTCAGATGCCTTGTCAATCAAAGAATGCCTTGTCAACCAACCAGAGGCAGCTTTGCAAACCCAGCAGCCTTGTCAACCAACCAGAAGCCGTTTGTCAATGCCAGCAGCCTTGTCAACCAATCAGAGGGAGCATTTTCACTCCCAGCAGTAGGTATAAAACCAGCAGGCCAATGGCCTGCGCTCAGGCCAATGGCCTGCGCGCTCCTTTCCCTCTGGATTTGACTTTTCCTCTTCTCTCCCCCCCCCCCCACCTAATCTCAGGTTTTTTGTTTTCTTTATTTCCTTTACCACTCTTTCCTTCTTTCACACTCTTCCAGATTGTGCAACGTTTCCTCTTTCCTTCCTGGTCCTTTTGTCTCCTGCTTTTACAGAGGTCAGCACAAAAGGAGGAGGAGGATTTCTATATGGTAAATGTTTCAAAGTGGGGACTTCATCTGTGGTATGTCACAAATGGGACCTGCACCCAATTGTTGCAGTGTGTTCTGCTGCTTCTGTTTAGAGTTCCAGCCAGCTCTTCCCTCCAAGTGCATTACACAAGCACGCACACACAGAGACACGGGGACGCCCCATTCCATAATGATAATTTTATTCTTTATACCCCACACAACTGACTGGGTTGCCCCAGCCGCTCTGGGCGGCATCCATCATGTATAAAAACATAATAAAACACTAGATGTTTTTAAAAAAACACCCTTCAGTGTACAAGATTGCCTTCAGACGGCTTGGGAGTCGGAGAACTCCATACCCCCCAACATTTCTCCTTTGAAAATAGGGACACCCTAAGGAAAAGAGATTAACAGTAATCCTTCAAGTGGTTTGGCTATGCGTTGGTTAATGGGTTAATTGGTGAGCTATGAGGTAAAGGGGAGGGTCAGATGCCTTGTCAATCAAAGAATGCCTTGTCAACCAACCAGAGGCAGCTTTGCAAACCCAGCAGCCTTGTCAACCAACCAGAAGCCGTTTGTCAATGCCAGCAGCCTTGTCAACCAATCAGAGGGAGCATTTTCACTCCCAGCAGTAGGTATAAAACCAGCAGGCCCGGCCTGCGCTCAGGCCAATGGCCTGCGCTCAGGCCAATGGCCTGCGCTCAGGCCAATGGCCTGCGCTCAGGCCAATGGCCTGCGCTCAGGCCAATGGCCTGCGCTCAGGCCAATGGCCTGCGCTCAGGCCAATGGCCTGCGCTCAGGCCAATGGCCTGCGCTCAGGCCAATGGCCTGCGCTCAGGCCAATGGCCTGCGCTCAGGCCAATGGCCTGCGCTCAGGCCAATGGCCTGCGCTCAGGCCAATGGCCTGCGCTCAGGCCAATGGCCTGCGCTCAGGCCAATGGCCTGCGCTCAGGCCAATGGCCTGCGCTCAGGCCAATGGCCTGCGCTCAGGCCAATGGCCTGCGCGCTCCTTTCCCTCTGGATTTGACTTTTCCTCTTCTCTCCCCCCCCCCCCACCTAATCTCAGGTTTTTTGTTTTCTTTATTTCCTTTACCACTCTTTCCTTCTTTCACACTCTTCCAGATTGTGCAACGTTTCCTCTTTCCTTCCTGGTCCTTTTGTCTCCTGCTTTTACAGAGGTCAGCACAAAAGGAGGAGGAGGATTTCTATATGGTAAATGTTTCAAAGTGGGGACTTCATCTGTGGTATGTCACAAATGGGACCTGCACCCAATTGTTGCAGTGTGTTCTGCTGCTTCTGTTTAGAGTTCCAGCCAGCTCTTCCCTCCAAGTGCATTACACAAGCACGCACACACAGAGACACGGGGACGCCCCATTCCATAATGATAATTTTATTCTTTATACCCCACACAACTGACTGGGTTGCCCCAGCCGCTCTGGGCGGCATCCATCATGTATAAAAACATAATAAAACACTAGATGTTTTTAAAAAAACACCCTTCAGTGTACAAGATTGCCTTCAGACGGCTTGGGAGTCGGAGAACTCCATACCCCCCAACATTTCTCCTTTGAAAATAGGGACACCCTAAGGAAAAGAGATTAACAGTAATCCTTCAAGTGGTTTGGCTATGCGTTGGTTAATGGGTTAATTGGTGAGCTATGAGGTAAAGGGGAGGGTCAGATGCCTTGTCAATCAAAGAATGCCTTGTCAACCAACCAGAGGCAGCTTTGCAAACCCAGCAGCCTTGTCAACCAACCAGAAGCCGTTTGTCAATGCCAGCAGCCTTGTCAACCAATCAGAGGGAGCATTTTCACTCCCAGCAGTAGGTATAAAACCAGCAGGCCAATGGCCTGCGCTCAGGCCAATGGCCTGCGCGCTCCTTTCCCTCTGGATTTGACTTTTCCTCTTCTCTCCCCCCCCCCCACCTAATCTCAGGTTTTTTGTTTTCTTTATTTCCTTTACCACTCTTTCCTTCTTTCACACTCTTCCAGATTGTGCAACGTTTCCTCTTTCCTTCCTGGTCCTTTTGTCTCCTGCTTTTACAGAGGTCAGCACAAAAGGAGGAGGAGGATTTCTATATGGTAAATGTTTCAAAGTGGGGACTTCATCTGTGGTATGTCACAAATGGGACCTGCACCCAATTGTTGCAGTGTGTTCTGCTGCTTCTGTTTAGAGTTCCAGCCAGCTCTTCCCTCCAAGTGCATTACACAAGCACGCACACACAGAGACACGGGGACGCCCCATTCCATAATGATAATTTTATTCTTTATACCCCACACAACTGACTGGGTTGCCCCAGCCGCTCTGGGCGGCATCCATCATGTATAAAAACATAATAAAACACTAGATGTTTTTAAAAAAACACCCTTCAGTGTACAAGATTGCCTTCAGACGGCTTGGGAGTCGGAGAACTCCATACCCCCCAACATTTCTCCTTTGAAAATAGGGACACCCTAAGGAAAAGAGATTAACAGTAATCCTTCAAGTGGTTTGGCTATGCGTTGGTTAATGGGTTAATTGGTGAGCTATGAGGTAAAGGGGAGGGTCAGATGCCTTGTCAATCAAAGAATGCCTTGTCAACCAACCAGAGGCAGCTTTGCAAACCCAGCAGCCTTGTCAACCAACCAGAAGCCGTTTGTCAATGCCAGCAGCCTTGTCAACCAATCAGAGGGAGCATTTTCACTCCCAGCAGTAGGTATAAAACCAGCAGGCCCGGCCTGCGCTCAGGCCAATGGCCTGCGCTCAGGCCAATGGCCTGCGCTCAGGCCAATGGCCTGCGCTCAGGCCAATGGCCTGCGCTCAGGCCAATGGCCTGCGCTCAGGCCAATGGCCTGCGCTCAGGCCAATGGCCTGCGCTCAGGCCAATGGCCTGCGCTCAGGCCAATGGCCTGCGCTCAGGCCAATGGCCTGCGCTCAGGCCAATGGCCTGCGCTCAGGCCAATGGCCTGCGCTCAGGCCAATGGCCTGCGCTCAGGCCAATGGCCTGCGCTCAGGCCAATGGCCTGCGCTCAGGCCAATGGCCTGCGCTCAGGCCAATGGCCTGCGCTCAGGCCAATGGCCTGCGCTCAGGCCAATGGCCTGCGCTCAGGCCAATGGCCTGCGCTCAGGCCAATGGCCTGCGCTCAGGCCAATGGCCTGCGCTCAGGCCAATGGCCTGCGCTCAGGCCAATGGCCTGCGCGCTCCTTTCCCTCTGGATTTGACTTTTCCTCTTCTCTCCCCCCCCCCACCTAATCTCAGGTTTTTTGTTTTCTTTATTTCCTTTACCACTCTTTCCTTCTTTCACACTCTTCCAGATTGTGCAACGTTTCCTCTTTCCTTCCTGGTCCTTTTGTCTCCTGCTTTTACAGAGGTCAGCCCAAAAGGAGGAGGAGGATTTCTATATGGTAAATGTTTCAAAGTGGGGACTTCATCTGTGGTATGTCACAAATGGGACCTGCACCCAATTGTTGCAGTGTGTTCTGCTGCTTCTGTTTAGAGTTCCAGCCAGCTCTTCCCTCCAAGTGCATTACACAAGCACGCACACACAGAGACACGGGGACGCCCCATTCCATAATGATAATTTTATTCTTTATACCCCACACAACTGACTGGGTTGCCCCAGCCGCTCTGGGCGGCATCCATCATGTATAAAAACATAATAAAACACTAGATGTTTTTAAAAAAACACCCTTCAGTGTACAAGATTGCCTTCAGACGGCTTGGGAGTCGGAGAACTCCATACCCCCCAACATTTCTCCTTTGAAAATAGGGACACCCTAAGGAAAAGAGATTAACAGTAATCCTTCAAGTGGTTTGGCTATGCGTTGGTTAATGGGTTAATTGGTGAGCTATGAGGTAAAGGGGAGGGTCAGATGCCTTGTCAATCAAAGAATGCCTTGTCAACCAACCAGAGGCAGCTTTGCAAACCCAGCAGCCTTGTCAACCAACCAGAAGCCGTTTGTCAATGCCAGCAGCCTTGTCAACCAATCAGAGGGAGCATTTTCACTCCCAGCAGTAGGTATAAAACCAGCAGGCCAATGGCCTGCGCTCAGGCCAATGGCCTGCGCGCTCCTTTCCCTCTGGATTTGACTTTTCCTCTTCTCTCCCCCCCCCCCCACCTAATCTCAGGTTTTTTGTTTTCTTTATTTCCTTTACCACTCTTTCCTTCTTTCACACTCTTCCAGATTGTGCAACGTTTCCTCTTTCCTTCCTGGTCCTTTTGTCTCCTGCTTTTACAGAGGTCAGCACAAAAGGAGGAGGAGGATTTCTATATGGTAAATGTTTCAAAGTGGGGACTTCATCTGTGGTATGTCACAAATGGGACCTGCACCCAATTGTTGCAGTGTGTTCTGCTGCTTCTGTTTAGAGTTCCAGCCAGCTCTTCCCTCCAAGTGCATTACACAAGCACGCACACACAGAGACACGGGGACGCCCCATTCCATAATGATAATTTTATTCTTTATACCCCACACAACTGACTGGGTTGCCCCAGCCGCTCTGGGCGGCATCCATCATGTATAAAAACATAATAAAACACTAGATGTTTTTAAAAAAACACCCTTCAGTGTACAAGATTGCCTTCAGACGGCTTGGGAGTCGGAGAACTCCATACCCCCCAACATTTCTCCTTTGAAAATAGGGACACCCTAAGGAAAAGAGATTAACAGTAATCCTTCAAGTGGTTTGGCTATGCGTTGGTTAATGGGTTAATTGGTGAGCTATGAGGTAAAGGGGAGGGTCAGATGCCTTGTCAATCAAAGAATGCCTTGTCAACCAACCAGAGGCAGCTTTGCAAACCCAGCAGCCTTGTCAACCAACCAGAAGCCGTTTGTCAATGCCAGCAGCCTTGTCAACCAATCAGAGGGAGCATTTTCACTCCCAGCAGTAGGTATAAAACCAGCAGGCCAATGGCCTGCGCTCAGGCCAATGGCCTGCGCTCAGGCCAATGGCCTGCGCTCTCCTTTCCCTCTGGATTTGACTTTTCCTCTTCTCTCCCCCCCCCCCAACCTAATCTCAGGTTTTTTGTTTTCTTTATTTCCTTTACCACTCTTTCCTTCTTTCACACTCTTCCAGATTGTGCAACGTTTCCTCTTTCCTTCCTGGTCCTTTTGTCTCCTGCTTTTACAGAGGTCAGCACAAAAGGAGGAGGAGGATTTCTATATGGTAAATGTTTCAAAGTGGGGACTTCATCTGTGGTATGTCACAAATGGGACCTGCACCCAATTGTTGCAGTGTGTTCTGCTGCTTCTGTTTAGAGTTCCAGCCAGCTCTTCCCTCCAAGTGCATTACACAAGCACGCACACACAGAGACACGGGGACGCCCCATTCCATAATGATAATTTTATTCTTTATACCCCACACAACTGACTGGGTTGCCCCAGCCGCTCTGGGCGGCATCCATCATGTATAAAAACATAATAAAACACTAGATGTTTTTAAAAAAACACCCTTCAGTGTACAAGATTGCCTTCAGACGGCTTGGGAGTCGGAGAACTCCATACCCCCCAACATTTCTCCTTTGAAAATAGGGACACCCTAAGGAAAAGAGATTAACAGTAATCCTTCAAGTGGTTTGGCTATGCGTTGGTTAATGGGTTAATTGGTGAGCTATGAGGTAAAGGGGAGGGTCAGATGCCTTGTCAATCAAAGAATGCCTTGTCAACCAACCAGAGGCAGCTTTGCAAACCCAGCAGCCTTGTCAACCAACCAGAAGCCGTTTGTCAATGCCAGCAGCCTTGTCAACCAATCAGAGGGAGCATTTTCACTCCCAGCAGTAGGTATAAAACCAGCAGGCCCGGCCTGCGCTCAGGCCAATGGCCTGCGCTCAGGCCAATGGCCTGCGCTCAGGCCAATGGCCTGCGCTCAGGCCAATGGCCTGCGCTCAGGCCAATGGCCTGCGCTCAGGCCAATGGCCTGCGCTCAGGCCAATGGCCTGCGCTCAGGCCAATGGCCTGCGCTCAGGCCAATGGCCTGCGCTCAGGCCAATGGCCTGCGCTCAGGCCAATGGCCTGCGCTCAGGCCAATGGCCTGCGCTCAGGCCAATGGCCTGCGCTCAGGCCAATGGCCTGCGCTCAGGCCAATGGCCTGCGCTCAGGCCAATGGCCTGCGCTCAGGCCAATGGCCTGCGCTCAGGCCAATGGCCTGCGCTCAGGCCAATGGCCTGCGCTCAGGCCAATGGCCTGCGCTCAGGCCAATGGCCTGCGCTCAGGCCAATGGCCTGCGCTCAGGCCAATGGCCTGCGCTCAGGCCAATGGCCTGCGCTCTCCTTTCCCTCTGGATTTGACTTTTCCTCTTCTCTCCCCCCCCCACCTAATCTCAGGTTTTTTGTTTTCTTTATTTCCTTTACCACTCTTTCCTTCTTTCACACTCTTCCAGATTGTGCAACGTTTCCTCTTTCCTTCCTGGTCCTTTTGTCTCCTGCTTTTACAGAGGTCAGCACAAAAGGAGGAGGAGGATTTCTATATGGTAAATGTTTCAAAGTGGGGACTTCATCTGTGGTATGTCACAAATGGGACCTGCACCCAATTGTTGCAGTGTGTTCTGCTGCTTCTGTTTAGAGTTCCAGCCAGCTCTTCCCTCCAAGTGCATTACACAAGCACGCACACACAGAGACACGGGGACGCCCCATTCCATAATGATAATTTTATTCTTTATACCCCACACAACTGACTGGGTTGCCCCAGCCGCTCTGGGCGGCATCCATCATGTATAAAAACATAATAAAACACTAGATGTTTTTAAAAAAACACCCTTCAGTGTACAAGATTGCCTTCAGACGGCTTGGGAGTCGGAGAACTCCATACCCCCCAACATTTCTCCTTTGAAAATAGGGACACCCTAAGGAAAAGAGATTAACAGTAATCCTTCAAGTGGTTTGGCTATGCGTTGGTTAATGGGTTAATTGGTGAGCTATGAGGTAAAGGGGAGGGTCAGATGCCTTGTCAATCAAAGAATGCCTTGTCAACCAACCAGAGGCAGCTTTGCAAACCCAGCAGCCTTGTCAACCAACCAGAAGCCGTTTGTCAATGCCAGCAGCCTTGTCAACCAATCAGAGGGAGCATTTTCACTCCCAGCAGTAGGTATAAAACCAGCAGGCCCGGCCTGCGCTCAGGCCAATGGCCAATGGCCTGCGCTCTCCTTTCCCTCTGGATTTGACTTTTCCTCTTCTCTCCCCCCCCCCCCACCTAATCTCAGGTTTTTTGTTTTCTTTATTTCCTTTACCACTCTTTCCTTCTTTCACACTCTTCCAGATTGTGCAAACGTTTCCTCTTTCCTTCCTGGTCCTTTTGTCTCCTGCTTTTACAGAGGTCAGCACAAAAGGAGGAGGAGGATTTCTATATGGTAAATGTTTCAAAGTGGGGACTTCATCTGTGGTATGTCACAAATGGGACCTGCACCCAATTGTTGCAGTGTGTTCTGCTGCTTCTGTTTAGAGTTCCAGCCAGCTCTTCCCTCCAAGTGCATTACACAAGCACGCACACACAGAGACACGGGGACGCCCCATTCCATAATGATAATTTTATTCTTTATACCCCACACAACTGACTGGGTTGCCCCAGCCGCTCTGGGCGGCATCCATCATGTATAAAAACATAATAAAACACTAGATGTTTTTAAAAAAACACCCTTCAGTGTACAAGATTGCCTTCAGACGGCTTGGGAGTCGGAGAACTCCATACCCCCCAACATTTCTCCTTTGAAAATAGGGACACCCTAAGGAAAAGAGATTAACAGTAATCCTTCAAGTGGTTTGGCTATGCGTTGGTTAATGGGTTAATTGGTGAGCTATGAGGTAAAGGGGAGGGTCAGATGCCTTGTCAATCAAAGAATGCCTTGTCAACCAACCAGAGGCAGCTTTGCAAACCCAGCAGCCTTGTCAACCAACCAGAAGCCGTTTGTCAATGCCAGCAGCCTTGTCAACCAATCAGAGGGAGCATTTTCACTCCCAGCAGTAGGTATAAAACCAGCAGGCCAATGGCCTGCGCTCAGGCCAATGGCCTGCGCGCTCCTTTCCCTCTGGATTTGACTTTTCCTCTTCTCTCCCCCCCCCCCCACCTAATCTCAGGTTTTTTGTTTTCTTTATTTCCTTTACCACTCTTTCCTTCTTTCACACTCTTCCAGATTGTGCAACGTTTCCTCTTTCCTTCCTGGTCCTTTTGTCTCCTGCTTTTACAGAGGTCAGCACAAAAGGAGGAGGAGGATTTCTATATGGTAAATGTTTCAAAGTGGGGACTTCATCTGTGGTATGTCACAAATGGGACCTGCACCCAATTGTTGCAGTGTGTTCTGCTGCTTCTGTTTAGAGTTCCAGCCAGCTCTTCCCTCCAAGTGCATTACACAAGCACGCACACACAGAGACACGGGGACGCCCCATTCCATAATGATAATTTTATTCTTTATACCCCACACAACTGACTGGGTTGCCCCAGCCGCTCTGGGCGGCATCCATCATGTATAAAAACATAATAAAACACTAGATGTTTTTAAAAAAACACCCTTCAGTGTACAAGATTGCCTTCAGACGGCTTGGGAGTCGGAGAACTCCATACCCCCCAACATTTCTCCTTTGAAAATAGGGACACCCTAAGGAAAAGAGATTAACAGTAATCCTTCAAGTGGTTTGGCTATGCGTTGGTTAATGGGTTAATTGGTGAGCTATGAGGTAAAGGGGAGGGTCAGATGCCTTGTCAATCAAAGAATGCCTTGTCAACCAACCAGAGGCAGCTTTGCAAACCCAGCAGCCTTGTCAACCAACCAGAAGCCGTTTGTCAATGCCAGCAGCCTTGTCAACCAATCAGAGGGAGCATTTTCACTCCCAGCAGTAGGTATAAAACCAGCAGGCCAATGGCCTGCGCTCAGGCCAATGGCCTGCGCTCAGGCCAATGGCCTGCGCGCTCCTTTCCCTCTGGATTTGACTTTTCCTCTTCTCTCCCCCCCCCCCCACCTAATCTCAGGTTTTTTGTTTTCTTTATTTCCTTTACCACTCTTTCCTTCTTTCACACTCTTCCAGATTGTGCAACGTTTCCTCTTTCCTTCCTGGTCCTTTTGTCTCCTGCTTTTACAGAGGTCAGCACAAAAGGAGGAGGAGGATTTCTATATGGTAAATGTTTCAAAGTGGGGACTTCATCTGTGGTATGTCACAAATGGGACCTGCACCCAATTGTTGCAGTGTGTTCTGCTGCTTCTGTTTAGAGTTCCAGCCAGCTCTTCCCTCCAAGTGCATTACACAAGCACGCACACACAGAGACACGGGGACGCCCCATTCCATAATGATAATTTTATTCTTTATACCCCACACAACTGACTGGGTTGCCCCAGCCGCTCTGGGCGGCATCCATCATGTATAAAAACATAATAAAACACTAGATGTTTTTAAAAAAACACCCTTCAGTGTACAAGATTGCCTTCAGACGGCTTGGGAGTCGGAGAACTCCATACCCCCCAACATTTCTCCTTTGAAAATAGGGACACCCTAAGGAAAAGAGATTAACAGTAATCCTTCAAGTGGTTTGGCTATGCGTTGGTTAATGGGTTAATTGGTGAGCTATGAGGTAAAGGGGAGGGTCAGATGCCTTGTCAATCAAAGAATGCCTTGTCAACCAACCAGAGGCAGCTTTGCAAACCCAGCAGCCTTGTCAACCAACCAGAAGCCGTTTGTCAATGCCAGCAGCCTTGTCAACCAATCAGAGGGAGCATTTTCACTCCCAGCAGTAGGTATAAAACCAGCAGGCCCGGCCTGCGCTCAGGCCAATGGCCTGCGCTCAGGCCAATGGCCTGCGCTCAGGCCAATGGCCTGCGCTCAGGCCAATGGCCTGCGCTCAGGCCAATGGCCTGCGCTCAGGCCAATGGCCTGCGCTCAGGCCAATGGCCTGCGCTCAGGCCAATGGCCTGCGCTCAGGCCAATGGCCTGCGCTCAGGCCAATGGCCTGCGCTCAGGCCAATGGCCTGCGCTCAGGCCAATGGCCTGCGCTCAGGCCAATGGCCTGCGCTCAGGCCAATGGCCTGCGCTCAGGCCAATGGCCTGCGCTCAGGCCAATGGCCTGCGCTCAGGCCAATGGCCTGCGCGCTCCTTTCCCTCTGGATTTGACTTTTCCTCTTCTCTCCCCCCCCCCCACCTAATCTCAGGTTTTTTGTTTTCTTTATTTCCTTTACCACTCTTTCCTTCTTTCACACTCTTCCAGATTGTGCAACGTTTCCTCTTTCCTTCCTGGTCCTTTTGTCTCCTGCTTTTACAGAGGTCAGCACAAAAGGAGGAGGAGGATTTCTATATGGTAAATGTTTCAAAGTGGGGACTTCATCTGTGGTATGTCACAAATGGGACCTGCACCCAATTGTTGCAGTGTGTTCTGCTGCTTCTGTTTAGAGTTCCAGCCAGCTCTTCCCTCCAAGTGCATTACACAAGCACGCACACACAGAGACACGGGGACGCCCCATTCCATAATGATAATTTTATTCTTTATACCCCACACAACTGACTGGGTTGCCCCAGCCGCTCTGGGCGGCATCCATCATGTATAAAAACATAATAAAACACTAGATGTTTTTAAAAAAACACCCTTCAGTGTACAAGATTGCCTTCAGACGGCTTGGGAGTCGGAGAACTCCATACCCCCCAACATTTCTCCTTTGAAAATAGGGACACCCTAAGGAAAAGAGATTAACAGTAATCCTTCAAGTGGTTTGGCTATGCGTTGGTTAATGGGTTAATTGGTGAGCTATGAGGTAAAGGGGAGGGTCAGATGCCTTGTCAATCAAAGAATGCCTTGTCAACCAACCAGAGGCAGCTTTGCAAACCCAGCAGCCTTGTCAACCAACCAGAAGCCGTTTGTCAATGCCAGCAGCCTTGTCAACCAATCAGAGGGAGCATTTTCACTCCCAGCAGTAGGTATAAAACCAGCAGGCCCGGCCTGCGCTCAGGCCAATGGCCTGCGCTCAGGCCAATGGCCTGCGCTCAGGCCAATGGCCTGCGCTCAGGCCAATGGCCTGCGCTCAGGCCAATGGCCTGCGCTCAGGCCAATGGCCTGCGCTCAGGCCAATGGCCTGCGCTCAGGCCAATGGCCTGCGCTCAGGCCAATGGCCTGCGCTCAGGCCAATGGCCTGCGCTCAGGCCAATGGCCTGCGCTCAGGCCAATGGCCTGCGCTCAGGCCAATGGCCTGCGCTCAGGCCAATGGCCTGCGCTCAGGCCAATGGCCTGCGCTCAGGCCAATGGCCTGCGCTCAGGCCAATGGCCTGCGCTCAGGCCAATGGCCTGCGCTCAGGCCAATGGCCTGCGCTCAGGCCAATGGCCTGCGCTCAGGCCAATGGCCTGCGCTCAGGCCAATGGCCTGCGCTCAGGCCAATGGCCTGCGCTCAGGCCAATGGCCTGCGCGCTCCTTTCCCTCTGGATTTGACTTTTCCTCTTCTCTCCCCCCCCCCCACCTAATCTCAGGTTTTTTGTTTTCTTTATTTCCTTTACCACTCTTTCCTTCTTTCACACTCTTCCAGATTGTGCAACGTTTCCTCTTTCCTTCCTGGTCCTTTTGTCTCCTGCTTTTACAGAGGTCAGCACAAAAGGAGGAGGAGGATTTCTATATGGTAAATGTTTCAAAGTGGGGACTTCATCTGTGGTATGTCACAAATGGGACCTGCACCCAATTGTTGCAGTGTGTTCTGCTGCTTCTGTTTAGAGTTCCAGCCAGCTCTTCCCTCCAAGTGCATTACACAAGCACGCACACACAGAGACACGGGGACGCCCCATTCCATAATGATAATTTTATTCTTTATACCCCACACAACTGACTGGGTTGCCCCAGCCGCTCTGGGCGGCATCCATCATGTATAAAAACATAATAAAACACTAGATGTTTTTAAAAAAACACCCTTCAGTGTACAAGATTGCCTTCAGACGGCTTGGGAGTCGGAGAACTCCATACCCCCCAACATTTCTCCTTTGAAAATAGGGACACCCTAAGGAAAAGAGATTAACAGTAATCCTTCAAGTGGTTTGGCTATGCGTTGGTTAATGGGTTAATTGGTGAGCTATGAGGTAAAGGGGAGGGTCAGATGCCTTGTCAATCAAAGAATGCCTTGTCAACCAACCAGAGGCAGCTTTGCAAACCCAGCAGCCTTGTCAACCAACCAGAAGCCGTTTGTCAATGCCAGCAGCCTTGTCAACCAATCAGAGGGAGCATTTTCACTCCCAGCAGTAGGTATAAAACCAGCAGGCCCGGCCTGCGCTCAGGCCAATGGCCTGCGCTCAGGCCAATGGCCTGCGCTCAGGCCAATGGCCTGCGCTCAGGCCAATGGCCTGCGCTCAGGCCAATGGCCTGCGCTCAGGCCAATGGCCTGCGCTCAGGCCAATGGCCTGCGCTCAGGCCAATGGCCTGCGCTCAGGCCAATGGCCTGCGCTCAGGCCAATGGCCTGCGCTCAGGCCAATGGCCTGCGCTCAGGCCAATGGCCTGCGCTCAGGCCAATGGCCTGCGCTCAGGCCAATGGCCTGCGCTCAGGCCAATGGCCTGCGCTCAGGCCAATGGCCTGCGCTCAGGCCAATGGCCTGCGCTCTCCTTTCCCTCTGGATTTGACTTTTCCTCTTCTCTCCCCCCCCCACCTAATCTCAGGTTTTTTGTTTTCTTTATTTCCTTTACCACTCTTTCCTTCTTTCACACTCTTCCAGATTGTGCAACGTTTCCTCTTTCCTTCCTGGTCCTTTTGTCTCCTGCTTTTACAGAGGTCAGCACAAAAGGAGGAGGAGGATTTCTATATGGTAAATGTTTCAAAGTGGGGACTTCATCTGTGGTATGTCACAAATGGGACCTGCACCCAATTGTTGCAGTGTGTTCTGCTGCTTCTGTTTAGAGTTCCAGCCAGCTCTTCCCTCCAAGTGCATTACACAAGCACGCACACACAGAGACACGGGGACGCCCCATTCCATAATGATAATTTTATTCTTTATACCCCACACAACTGACTGGGTTGCCCCAGCCGCTCTGGGCGGCATCCATCATGTATAAAAACATAATAAAACACTAGATGTTTTTAAAAAAACACCCTTCAGTGTACAAGATTGCCTTCAGACGGCTTGGGAGTCGGAGAACTCCATACCCCCCAACATTTCTCCTTTGAAAATAGGGACACCCTAAGGAAAAGAGATTAACAGTAATCCTTCAAGTGGTTTGGCTATGCGTTGGTTAATGGGTTAATTGGTGAGCTATGAGGTAAAGGGGAGGGTCAGATGCCTTGTCAATCAAAGAATGCCTTGTCAACCAACCAGAGGCAGCTTTGCAAACCCAGCAGCCTTGTCAACCAACCAGAAGCCGTTTGTCAATGCCAGCAGCCTTGTCAACCAATCAGAGGGAGCATTTTCACTCCCAGCAGTAGGTATAAAACCAGCAGGCCAATGGCCTGCGCTCAGGCCAATGGCCTGCGCTCAGGCCAATGGCCTGCGCTCTCCTTTCCCTCTGGATTTGACTTTTCCTCTTCTCTCCCCCCCCCCCACCTAATCTCAGGTTTTTTGTTTTCTTTATTTCCTTTACCACTCTTTCCTTCTTTCACACTCTTCCAGATTGTGCAACGTTTCCTCTTTCCTTCCTGGTCCTTTTGTCTCCTGCTTTTACAGAGGTCAGCACAAAAGGAGGAGGAGGATTTCTATATGGTAAATGTTTCAAAGTGGGGACTTCATCTGTGGTATGTCACAAATGGGACCTGCACCCAATTGTTGCAGTGTGTTCTGCTGCTTCTGTTTAGAGTTCCAGCCAGCTCTTCCCTCCAAGTGCATTACACAAGCACGCACACACAGAGACACGGGGACGCCCCATTCCATAATGATAATTTTATTCTTTATACCCCACACAACTGACTGGGTTGCCCCAGCCGCTCTGGGCGGCATCCATCATGTATAAAAACATAATAAAACACTAGATGTTTTTAAAAAAACACCCTTCAGTGTACAAGATTGCCTTCAGACGGCTTGGGAGTCGGAGAACTCCATACCCCCCAACATTTCTCCTTTGAAAATAGGGACACCCTAAGGAAAAGAGATTAACAGTAATCCTTCAAGTGGTTTGGCTATGCGTTGGTTAATGGGTTAATTGGTGAGCTATGAGGTAAAGGGGAGGGTCAGATGCCTTGTCAATCAAAGAATGCCTTGTCAACCAACCAGAGGCAGCTTTGCAAACCCAGCAGCCTTGTCAACCAACCAGAAGCCGTTTGTCAATGCCAGCAGCCTTGTCAACCAATCAGAGGGAGCATTTTCACTCCCAGCAGTAGGTATAAAACCAGCAGGCCAATGGCCTGCGCTCAGGCCAATGGCCTGCGCTCAGGCCAATGGCCTGCGCGCTCCTTTCCCTCTGGATTTGACTTTTCCTCTTCTCTCCCCCCCCCCACCTAATCTCAGGTTTTTTGTTTTCTTTATTTCCTTTACCACTCTTTCCTTCTTTCACACTCTTCCAGATTGTGCAACGTTTCCTCTTTCCTTCCTGGTCCTTTTGTCTCCTGCTTTTACAGAGGTCAGCACAAAAGGAGGAGGAGGATTTCTATATGGTAAATGTTTCAAAGTGGGGACTTCATCTGTGGTATGTCACAAATGGGACCTGCACCCAATTGTTGCAGTGTGTTCTGCTGCTTCTGTTTAGAGTTCCAGCCAGCTCTTCCCTCCAAGTGCATTACACAAGCACGCACACACAGAGACACGGGGACGCCCCATTCCATAATGATAATTTTATTCTTTATACCCCACACAACTGACTGGGTTGCCCCAGCCGCTCTGGGCGGCATCCATCATGTATAAAAACATAATAAAACACTAGATGTTTTTAAAAAAACACCCTTCAGTGTACAAGATTGCCTTCAGACGGCTTGGGAGTCGGAGAACTCCATACCCCCCAACATTTCTCCTTTGAAAATAGGGACACCCTAAGGAAAAGAGATTAACAGTAATCCTTCAAGTGGTTTGGCTATGCGTTGGTTAATGGGTTAATTGGTGAGCTATGAGGTAAAGGGGAGGGTCAGATGCCTTGTCAATCAAAGAATGCCTTGTCAACCAACCAGAGGCAGCTTTGCAAACCCAGCAGCCTTGTCAACCAACCAGAAGCCGTTTGTCAATGCCAGCAGCCTTGTCAACCAATCAGAGGGAGCATTTTCACTCCCAGCAGTAGGTATAAAACCAGCAGGCCCGGCCTGCGCTCAGGCCAATGGCCTGCGCTCAGGCCAATGGCCTGCGCTCAGGCCAATGGCCTGCGCTCAGGCCAATGGCCTGCGCTCAGGCCAATGGCCTGCGCTCAGGCCAATGGCCTGCGCTCAGGCCAATGGCCTGCGCTCAGGCCAATGGCCTGCGCTCAGGCCAATGGCCTGCGCTCAGGCCAATTGGCCTGCGCTCAGGCCAATGGCCTGCGCTCAGGCCAATGGCCTGCGCTCAGGCCAATGGCCTGCGCTCAGGCCAATGGCCTGCGCTCAGGCCAATGGCCTGCGCTCAGGCCAATGGCCTGCGCTCAGGCCAATGGCCTGCGCTCAGGCCAATGGCCTGCGCTCAGGCCAATGGCCTGCGCTCAGGCCAATGGCCTGCGCTCAGGCCAATGGCCTGCGCTCAGGCCAATGGCCTGCGCTCAGGCCAATGGCCTGCGCTCAGGCCAATGGCCTGCGCTCAGGCCAATGGCCTGCGCTCTCCTTTCCCTCTGGATTTGACTTTTCCTCTTCTCTCCCCCCCCCCACCTAATCTCAGGTTTTTTGTTTTCTTTATTTCCTTTACCACTCTTTCCTTCTTTCACACTCTTCCAGATTGTGCAACGTTTCCTCTTTCCTTCCTGGTCCTTTTGTCTCCTGCTTTTACAGAGGTCAGCACAAAAGGAGGAGGAGGATTTCTATATGGTAAATGTTTCAAAGTGGGGACTTCATCTGTGGTATGTCACAAATGGGACCTGCACCCAATTGTTGCAGTGTGTTCTGCTGCTTCTGTTTAGAGTTCCAGCCAGCTCTTCCCTCCAAGTGCATTACACAAGCACGCACACACAGAGACACGGGGACGCCCCATTCCATAATGATAATTTTATTCTTTATACCCCACACAACTGACTGGGTTGCCCCAGCCGCTCTGGGCGGCATCCATCATGTATAAAAACATAATAAAACACTAGATGTTTTTAAAAAAACACCCTTCAGTGTACAAGATTGCCTTCAGACGGCTTGGGAGTCGGAGAACTCCATACCCCCCAACATTTCTCCTTTGAAAATAGGGACACCCTAAGGAAAAGAGATTAACAGTAATCCTTCAAGTGGTTTGGCTATGCGTTGGTTAATGGGTTAATTGGTGAGCTATGAGGTAAAGGGGAGGGTCAGATGCCTTGTCAATCAAAGAATGCCTTGTCAACCAACCAGAGGCAGCTTTGCAAACCCAGCAGCCTTGTCAACCAACCAGAAGCCGTTTGTCAATGCCAGCAGCCTTGTCAACCAATCAGAGGGAGCATTTTCACTCCCAGCAGTAGGTATAAAACCAGCAGGCCCGGCCTGCGCTCAGGCCAATGGCCTGCGCTCAGGCCAATGGCCTGCGCTCAGGCCAATGGCCTGCGCTCAGGCCAATGGCCTGCGCTCAGGCCAATGGCCTGCGCTCAGGCCAATGGCCTGCGCTCAGGCCAATGGCCTGCGCTCAGGCCAATGGCCTGCGCTCAGGCCAATGGCCTGCGCTCAGGCCAATGGCCTGCGCTCAGGCCAATGGCCTGCGCTCAGGCCAATGGCCTGCGCTCAGGCCAATGGCCTGCGCTCAGGCCAATGGCTGCGCTCAGGCCAATGGCCTGCGCTCAGGCCAATGGCCTGCGCTCAGGCCAATGGCCTGCGCTCAGGCCAATGGCCTGCGCGCTCCTTTCCCTCTGGATTTGACTTTTCCTCTTCTCTCCCCCCCCCCCACCTAATCTCAGGTTTTTTGTTTTCTTTATTTCCTTTACCACTCTTTCCTTCTTTCACACTCTTCCAGATTGTGCAACGTTTCCTCTTTCCTTCCTGGTCCTTTTGTCTCCTGCTTTTACAGAGGTCAGCACAAAAGGAGGAGGAGGATTTCTATATGGTAAATGTTTCAAAGTGGGGACTTCATCTGTGGTATGTCACAAATGGGACCTGCACCCAATTGTTGCAGTGTGTTCTGCTGCTTCTGTTTAGAGTTCCAGCCAGCTCTTCCCTCCAAGTGCATTACACAAGCACGCACACACAGAGACACGGGGACGCCCCATTCCATAATGATAATTTTATTCTTTATACCCCACACAACTGACTGGGTTGCCCCAGCCGCTCTGGGCGGCATCCATCATGTATAAAAACATAATAAAACACTAGATGTTTTTAAAAAAACACCCTTCAGTGTACAAGATTGCCTTCAGACGGCTTGGGAGTCGGAGAACTCCATACCCCCCAACATTTCTCCTTTGAAAATAGGGACACCCTAAGGAAAAGAGATTAACAGTAATCCTTCAAGTGGTTTGGCTATGCGTTGGTTAATGGGTTAATTGGTGAGCTATGAGGTAAAGGGGAGGGTCAGATGCCTTGTCAATCAAAGAATGCCTTGTCAACCAACCAGAGGCAGCTTTGCAAACCCAGCAGCCTTGTCAACCAACCAGAAGCCGTTTGTCAATGCCAGCAGCCTTGTCAACCAATCAGAGGGAGCATTTTCACTCCCAGCAGTAGGTATAAAACCAGCAGGCCCGGCCTGCGCTCAGGCCAATGGCCTGCGCTCAGGCCAATGGCCTGCGCTCAGGCCAATGGCCTGCGCTCAGGCCAATGGCCTGCGCTCAGGCCAATGGCCTGCGCTCAGGCCAATGGCCTGCGCTCAGGCCAATGGCCTGCGCTCAGGCCAATGGCCTGCGCTCAGGCCAATGGCCTGCGCTCAGGCCAATGGCCTGCGCTCAGGCCAATGGCCTGCGCTCAGGCCAATGGCCTGCGCTCAGGCCAATGGCCTGCGCTCAGGCCAATGGCCTGCGCTCAGGCCAATGGCCTGCGCTCAGGCCAATGGCCTGCGCTCAGGCCAATGGCCTGCGCTCAGGCCAATGGCCTGCGCTCAGGCCAATGGCCTGCGCTCAGGCCAATGGCCTGCGCTCAGGCCAATGGCCTGCGCTCAGGCCAATGGCCTGCGCTCAGGCCAATGGCCTGCGCTCAGGCCAATGGCCTGCGCTCAGGCCAATGGCCTGCGCGCTCCTTTCCCTCTGGATTTGACTTTTCCTCTTCTCTCCCCCCCCCCCCACCTAATCTCAGGTTTTTTGTTTTCTTTATTTCCTTTACCACTCTTTCCTTCTTTCACACTCTTCCAGATTGTGCAACGTTTCCTCTTTCCTTCCTGGTCCTTTTGTCTCCTGCTTTTACAGAGGTCAGCACAAAAGGAGGAGGAGGATTTCTATATGGTAAATGTTTCAAAGTGGGGACTTCATCTGTGGTATGTCACAAATGGGACCTGCACCCAATTGTTGCAGTGTGTTCTGCTGCTTCTGTTTAGAGTTCCAGCCAGCTCTTCCCTCCAAGTGCATTACACAAGCACGCACACACAGAGACACGGGGACGCCCCATTCCATAATGATAATTTTATTCTTTATACCCCACACAACTGACTGGGTTGCCCCAGCCGCTCTGGGCGGCATCCATCATGTATAAAAACATAATAAAACACTAGATGTTTTTAAAAAAACACCCTTCAGTGTACAAGATTGCCTTCAGACGGCTTGGGAGTCGGAGAACTCCATACCCCCCAACATTTCTCCTTTGAAAATAGGGACACCCTAAGGAAAAGAGATTAACAGTAATCCTTCAAGTGGTTTGGCTATGCGTTGGTTAATGGGTTAATTGGTGAGCTATGAGGTAAAGGGGAGGGTCAGATGCCTTGTCAATCAAAGAATGCCTTGTCAACCAACCAGAGGCAGCTTTGCAAACCCAGCAGCCTTGTCAACCAACCAGAAGCCGTTTGTCAATGCCAGCAGCCTTGTCAACCAATCAGAGGGAGCATTTTCACTCCCAGCAGTAGGTATAAAACCAGCAGGCCAATGGCCTGCGCTCAGGCCAATGGCCTGCGCTCAGGCCAATGGCCTGCGCGCTCCTTTCCCTCTGGATTTGACTTTTCCTCTTCTCTCCCCCCCCCCCCCACCTAATCTCAGGTTTTTTGTTTTCTTTATTTCCTTTACCACTCTTTCCTTCTTTCACACTCTTCCAGATTGTGCAACGTTTCCTCTTTCCTTCCTGGTCCTTTTGTCTCCTGCTTTTACAGAGGTCAGCACAAAAGGAGGAGGAGGATTTCTATATGGTAAATGTTTCAAAGTGGGGACTTCATCTGTGGTATGTCACAAATGGGACCTGCACCCAATTGTTGCAGTGTGTTCTGCTGCTTCTGTTTAGAGTTCCAGCCAGCTCTTCCCTCCAAGTGCATTACACAAGCACGCACACACAGAGACACGGGGACGCCCCATTCCATAATGATAATTTTATTCTTTATACCCCACACAACTGACTGGGTTGCCCCAGCCGCTCTGGGCGGCATCCATCATGTATAAAAACATAATAAAACACTAGATGTTTTTAAAAAAACACCCTTCAGTGTACAAGATTGCCTTCAGACGGCTTGGGAGTCGGAGAACTCCATACCCCCCAACATTTCTCCTTTGAAAATAGGGACACCCTAAGGAAAAGAGATTAACAGTAATCCTTCAAGTGGTTTGGCTATGCGTTGGTTAATGGGTTAATTGGTGAGCTATGAGGTAAAGGGGAGGGTCAGATGCCTTGTCAATCAAAGAATGCCTTGTCAACCAACCAGAGGCAGCTTTGCAAACCCAGCAGCCTTGTCAACCAACCAGAAGCCGTTTGTCAATGCCAGCAGCCTTGTCAACCAATCAGAGGGAGCATTTTCACTCCCAGCAGTAGGTATAAAACCAGCAGGCCCGGCCTGCGCTCAGGCCAATGGCCTGCGCTCAGGCCAATGGCCTGCGCTCAGGCCAATGGCCTGCGCTCAGGCCAATGGCCTGCGCTCAGGCCAATGGCCTGCGCTCAGGCCAATGGCCTGCGCTCAGGCCAATGGCCTGCGCTCAGGCCAATGGCCTGCGCTCAGGCCAATGGCCTGCGCTCAGGCCAATGGCCTGCGCTCAGGCCAATGGCCTGCGCTCAGGCCAATGGCCTGCGCTCAGGCCAATGGCCTGCGCTCAGGCCAATGGCCTGCGCTCAGGCCAATGGCCTGCGCTCAGGCCAATGGCCTGCGCTCAGGCCAATGGCCTGCGCTCAGGCCAATGGCCTGCGCTCAGGCCAATGGCCTGCGCTCAGGCCAATGGCCTGCGCTCAGGCCAATGGCCTGCGCTCAGGCCAATGGCCTGCGCTCAGGCCAATGGCCTGCGCGCTCCTTTCCCTCTGGATTTGACTTTTCCTCTTCTCTCCCCCCCCCCACCTAATCTCAGGTTTTTTGTTTTCTTTATTTCCTTTACCACTCTTTCCTTCTTTCACACTCTTCCAGATTGTGCAACGTTTCCTCTTTCCTTCCTGGTCCTTTTGTCTCCTGCTTTTACAGAGGTCAGCACAAAAGGAGGAGGAGGATTTCTATATGGTAAATGTTTCAAAGTGGGGACTTCATCTGTGGTATGTCACAAATGGGACCTGCACCCAATTGTTGCAGTGTGTTCTGCTGCTTCTGTTTAGAGTTCCAGCCAGCTCTTCCCTCCAAGTGCATTACACAAGCACGCACACACAGAGACACGGGGACGCCCCATTCCATAATGATAATTTTATTCTTTATACCCCACACAACTGACTGGGTTGCCCCAGCCGCTCTGGGCGGCATCCATCATGTATAAAAACATAATAAAACACTAGATGTTTTTAAAAAAACACCCTTCAGTGTACAAGATTGCCTTCAGACGGCTTGGGAGTCGGAGAACTCCATACCCCCCAACATTTCTCCTTTGAAAATAGGGACACCCTAAGGAAAAGAGATTAACAGTAATCCTTCAAGTGGTTTGGCTATGCGTTGGTTAATGGGTTAATTGGTGAGCTATGAGGTAAAGGGGAGGGTCAGATGCCTTGTCAATCAAAGAATGCCTTGTCAACCAACCAGAGGCAGCTTTGCAAACCCAGCAGCCTTGTCAACCAACCAGAAGCCGTTTGTCAATGCCAGCAGCCTTGTCAACCAATCAGAGGGAGCATTTTCACTCCCAGCAGTAGGTATAAAACCAGCAGGCCAATGGCCTGCGCTCAGGCCAATGGCCTGCGCTCAGGCCAATGGCCTGCGCGCTCCTTTCCCTCTGGATTTGACTTTTCCTCTTCTCTCCCCCCCCCCCACCTAATCTCAGGTTTTTTGTTTTCTTTATTTCCTTTACCACTCTTTCCTTCTTTCACACTCTTCCAGATTGTGCAACGTTTCCTCTTTCCTTCCTGGTCCTTTTGTCTCCTGCTTTTACAGAGGTCAGCACAAAAGGAGGAGGAGGATTTCTATATGGTAAATGTTTCAAAGTGGGGACTTCATCTGTGGTATGTCACAAATGGGACCTGCACCCAATTGTTGCAGTGTGTTCTGCTGCTTCTGTTTAGAGTTCCAGCCAGCTCTTCCCTCCAAGTGCATTACACAAGCACGCACACACAGAGACACGGGGACGCCCCATTCCATAATGATAATTTTATTCTTTATACCCCACACAACTGACTGGGTTGCCCCAGCCGCTCTGGGCGGCATCCATCATGTATAAAAACATAATAAAACACTAGATGTTTTTAAAAAAACACCCTTCAGTGTACAAGATTGCCTTCAGACGGCTTGGGAGTCGGAGAACTCCATACCCCCCAACATTTCTCCTTTGAAAATAGGGACACCCTAAGGAAAAGAGATTAACAGTAATCCTTCAAGTGGTTTGGCTATGCGTTGGTTAATGGGTTAATTGGTGAGCTATGAGGTAAAGGGGAGGGTCAGATGCCTTGTCAATCAAAGAATGCCTTGTCAACCAACCAGAGGCAGCTTTGCAAACCCAGCAGCCTTGTCAACCAACCAGAAGCCGTTTGTCAATGCCAGCAGCCTTGTCAACCAATCAGAGGGAGCATTTTCACTCCCAGCAGTAGGTATAAAACCAGCAGGCCCGGCCTGCGCTCAGGCCAATGGCCTGCGCTCAGGCCAATGGCCTGCGCTCAGGCCAATGGCCTGCGCTCAGGCCAATGGCCTGCGCTCAGGCCAATGGCCTGCGCTCAGGCCAATGGCCTGCGCTCAGGCCAATGGCCTGCGCTCAGGCCAATGGCCTGCGCTCAGGCCAATGGCCTGCGCTCAGGCCAATGGCCTGCGCTCAGGCCAATGGCCTGCGCTCAGGCCAATGGCCTGCGCTCAGGCCAATGGCCTGCGCTCAGGCCAATGGCCTGCGCTCAGGCCAATGGCCTGCGCTCAGGCCAATGGCCTGCGCTCAGGCCAATGGCCTGCGCGCTCCTTTCCCTCTGGATTTGACTTTTCCTCTTCTCTCCCCCCCCCCCCACCTAATCTCAGGTTTTTTGTTTTCTTTATTTCCTTTACCACTCTTTCCTTCTTTCACACTCTTCCAGATTGTGCAACGTTTCCTCTTTCCTT